>NC_056727.1:294730309-294882809 GCF_019279795.1 Protopterus annectens | reverse complement strand
AGCCAGCTAGCTAGCCACTCCAGCAGCCAGGCAGCTAGCTACTCCAGCAGCTTTCCAGCCAGTAAGCCATTTCAGCAGTTAGACAACCAGCTAGCCATTCCACCAGCCAGCCCAGCTATTGTCTCCATAAGAGTACCTACTTTACCACTCATGTGGTGATGTCATGGTAGAGGGTGTGGTCAGTGTCATATTGGCCACACCTCCATGTCCCACTTTGCCCTGCTTAAAAGGTGGAAACCCTAGATAATTATCCCCTTCAGATATTTTAACTGAGGTTAAAATGGCCATTAAGCAAACTGAAACCTTTTGCCACCTTTGTTACATTTGAAAAGAGCAGCTATCACGGTACATATAGGGGAAAAGAACATTGCATATAACAGTTTGAAACACTGTTACAGAGCATCCAGTTGTATAATACCTTTTAAATAACTTTTAAAATGTTTTGAAACATAAACCAGATGATTTGGATAATTCAGTAATACATGGACCTCTCCCTGGAATGATACTATTTAAGCTGCCCGATTCTCAATTTAGAGTCATACAAGAATGTTCTACCACTGAATAAAGACCAATTTAAACACTTAATTGCCCTGCTTTTTCTTCTGGAAAGAGGGCTTTATTTTTCCTAAGTTAGGTCTGGTCAGGATCCAGTCCTGAGCAGTTATCCTTATTCCTAATGTTTCACATGGCAACATCAGTAAAAGAATGACTTGACATATCCTGTGCAGTTATAAAATCTGTAAATGTAGCAATTGTATTCACCTGGAACTCCTTCACTTTTTAATATATTCCAGTTATTTTTTACCATATGCTATTACTTAGCAGCTATTAAATGCAACAATGAATGCCTTGTTCTGTGCTTGAATCGTTTTTTCATTTCATAGTGCTGATCCATTGTGTAATACTAATGCAAGTTCCAAATTGTATCTATCGCTACTTTTAATATTCACCTTTGAGCTTTTCTTCACAGCCCTCCAGTGAAAATGGCACTTTTGCCCATCTAGACTTTCCTACTAAACAAATGCAAATACGTAATGATTAAGGTGTTTCCCTCACAGGCACAAGGTATAGAGTTTGATTCTCACCATTGAATGAAAATTAGATTTAAAATGGTCTACAAGGGCAGTTAGCCTAGTACATGCCTATGGACTTATTAATTAATCAATAAATAAAGGATTCAGCTGATATTTTCTTTTCAGGTTATATATGCACAATAGTTCTGGTGAAAATAGTTTCAGCTGCACTCATATTATGCTAGCCTGGGAAAGATGTGATTTGCAAAAATGAAAAGGTTCACCTGGCACAATACTGTGTGCTCCTGCTTTTGCCACTGCTCTATAAATAGGTATATACATGTGTAAACTGTGATGCAGGCAGATATAGCTAACAGTACATGATGTATGTTTTTTAAAATGTGCAACAAGGTATGATAATGATATACACACTTGCAAGCCAACAGTTCTACTTTCTTCAGTACTTACTGTCCTGCAGTGCTGATCAAGGGCTGGAGCTAGTTCTCATATCCACTGTTAAGGCTCCATACATGCATGCCATGCACTAATGGAGGGGGTGGATTGATAAAAGACATCCTCAAAGCTGCTCAGTGGAGGTTGCTTATATGCTTATTAGGTCAAGTGAATCAGTTGTGTAGGGGTCAGTCCATCTGCATGTTAATCAAAGCAGTATATTATGGAAAGAAAGACAAACAGTAAACATAAATAAATAAATAAATAGCATGTAAAGTAGAAACTATGATGGCAAAGTAGGCATGGAACAGCACAGGCAACAGCCATCATTTTAAATTAAATATAGAAACAAACATATAGGCAGGCACACTTTCATTTAGGCGCTAATGTAATGACAAATCTTGTTACATTCTGTCAGATACAAAACTATGACAGTTGTGCATTCATGATGTTAATAGAGACCTATGTCTCCATTCACAAGAGAGGAAATAGAAGAGACAAGAAAAATTATTCATCTTTCCTCCTTTCCATTTGGGAATTATAATTCTTTTCCAACATACTTGTAATATATATTTCATCACTCATTACATTGTGCTTTCGGTTATATTTGCCTTTCTTTTCAGATGATAAACTGGATCACATTTCATCTTGCTTGCATTTTCTAAATATCAAAAACCAAACTTAGCTATCTAAAAGAATCAAAATATATGTCAAACTGAAGGTACAAAGACTATCTCTTAGCGCATTGTGACACTAAATAAAATGTTGCTGTTGGTACATTACCCATGGGGATTACTCCAGCAGAAGGCTCAATCAATGACTCTGCAATGATTGAGGCTTTCATTTACTACTGCTGCATGCCTTTCAGTTGTTTTACCAGGAATGAGCAATATTGATATTCTGTTTTAAATAAAGACATACGGGTTAAAATATTTCTTTGGAGAAGTTTGATACAACAATTGTGGAAATAGTTCCATAACATTTGAACGAGCGAGATGCTAATGCAACACAGTTTATTTGCTGATGATACAGGAACTGTCAAAACTTTTTATGCTTCCAATGCTTCTTCCTGTACAGAATAGCTCATGTGATGCGTCCCTGGCATTGCAAGCTGGGACATTACCCTAGGGACAGTGCAGTGAGTTATTGGCTTCAAGTTTGCAATGACCATGGTCCTTAGCAAAAGGCCTGTTGACTGATTTATAGTTAGCATAGTCTGTCATCATATGACCTGCAACTCATTGGAACCCCATGGAGTGTTCATAATGATTTGCCCTCTTTCAATGAATGCCCCTTTGGACTGAAGCATGCCATGCATGGTAAGTGAATTTTAAAGGCCAGACTGCAGACAAAAGCTACATACTCATTGCCTGAGGAACTCCCTGCACTGCAGTAAACATTATTTCATTCAAGGCCACAGTACAATCCACCCATTCCATCAGAATGGGCTACATTCGGGAAACAAATGACATTTGAAGTTTCCCCATCCGTTCATTCAGAATATGTCTGAATAGTGTAAGTGAAGTACTTTGTTTTATGCGGAAAAGAAGACAATTCCAAAAAAAGCAATATTCTCTGTGATACATATCTACTTCAGCAAGATATTCTTTTTATGTTGTGAAAGAGATTAAGATCTCTTGAGTGAGTCTTTATGCCATCACTGTACTTGTGGATGTGCAGCAGATGTGAGAAGAAAGGGTCTGTTGAGGTTCTGTACATGAGGTAGAGAGCACCCCTCAGTAGCCTGCATGATACTGAGAAGAGGGACAAGGCTTTGATTAAGTGTAGTTTTTATGACTTACAACACTGTGGTCATTCTAGTTGTGTTAAGTATTTAGACAGCTACATACCTCATGCCAAAGGGGATATTATACTCAGTGATTAATCTAATAAGTTCTAAATACAGTGGACTCATCACATGTCTGGACCTAGACACCATACCCTTACTAATAATTTGTACAATACAAATGACTATCATAGTGGATACATTTCTAGTTATTATACCCTAATTGAGGCTTAAGAAGCCTAACATTCAAGGGTTGGTGGTGCTTCTGTTTAAGTACAGAACTCCTTAATCCGTGTAGTATTCGTGTGGTAATGGTAGGAGAAGAGATATGATTTATGTCCAGATTATATTTAACATATGTTACCAAAGTGTAGGATAAATAACAAAGACTCAGTGTCATATAAGTACTTATGTGGGTTTAAAATGCAACATTTACTTATAAGTACTGTAGTAATCTACTTAATGATGGGTAGAAAGAAAGTGGCTGTCTCACAGGAATGAATCTATCTGTGATGATTGACAATTGTTATAAAATCATGTATGAAATGGAATTACACTGCTTAAATATATGATGGCTGGAAGAGGGAAACAGAATAAAATGTAATGCTGAAAAAAAATGCTAAAATCTCTTAATGAAACTGTATATTTCTTATCAGCGCATAATATATAATGCTATGATTTTGTTCAGTTAACTAAATGATTAGGAAACAGCATATTTCAGTCATGTAAGAATGATCTTGTTCATTTAAATAAAGATTTATTTATTGACATTTGCTTTCAACTGGGCAAAAATCCATTTTCAGCAATGGCCAGAGGAGAAATTATCCACAGAACCCAAATTACAACAGTAGATCGATATAATTCACAATAAGATATACATTGGTAAGAGAAAACTATTACTATCAAATGAATGCGTAAAAATTATACTAGATAAATCTATTTGAGATAAATAGGTATGAAAGAAAAATATATACAAGATAAAGAAAGAATGAGTGTAAAAAGAAAAAAAAAGAAAAGAAAAAAAATGTAGTATTAGTGGCAGAAGGTAAAAGTTTCCCTCTACAGAGTCACACAAGACAGGAGGAAATATTGAGTTGATCATGTTAAACAAGTATGGTGAAATATTACAAAGTAAACAGGGCAATACTGGACAGTTGGGGAATCAGAAATATTGGTTTGAGACAGGTAAAATAAGGGAGTTAGCATAAAGAATATGAGGGCATATGGAAAAAAAATGTGAGTATTTACCTGGTATGCTACAGGAACAGAGACAAGAGTCGAAAAAGAATTCTTTTAGTAAAAGCTAAAATGAATGACTGTTAGATAATGACCTGTTAGTGATCAAGACAGAGTTCCAAAATCTGGCCACAAGGTTGGAATAGTTTTGGCAAGTTTTGTTTTTTCTTACAGCTTTATATGTGGAGATCAAACTTTATATTATCACTATTGTTACACCTAAGAGTTTAATACAAGAAACAATGTCATTATTATTTAGAGAAACGATTTGGAGTTATTTTTTCAACTGGGTGTGAGATGTAGGGAAGAATAAAAGAAGCTTCCTTTTTGGGAATTCAACAGAAGTTGATTGTCAGAGAGCCGGCCTTCCACTGAGATAAAGGCATTTGAATGATAGTCTGTAGCTAGAGTAGGCTGTCAGTGAAGCAGATTATAATGTAATCATCATGTTGTATATGTGATGCATGTTGAGAAAATGTCTAGATTGCTTAGGAAAAATGTTAAAAACAAGAGGACAAAGGATGGATCCTTGTGAGACCTCAGTATTTATTAGAAGATAAGGGATAATCAGTGAGAACCATTTCACTGACTGAAATCTGTGTGACAAGCAGCTAGAAAACTTTCTTACTGTAGTGACATAGAGGCCTGAGGCAGACATCTCTGACAGGAGGTGGTTGTGAGAGACTTATCAAAAGCTTGGGATAAGTCAACAAAGAGAAATGAGAGAAAATTGGCATTGTCTCTGGCCTTTTTTTATGGTATCTACAAAGGGCTTAAGTGCAGTCATTGTACTATGAGCTGGTCAAAAAGTTTGTTGAGTACACATAATCAGTTTTTGTTGGAGCGGATGATGGAGAAGTTGTTTATTTATGAATTATTATTATTTATTTGCCATTTGTTAACCGGGTAAGTCTTGCTGGGCAAGTAACCTTTTTCAGCAGAGACCTGAGGAGAAAAGCTCCAGAAACAATGTTTACAATGAGTTATAAAAGTGATTAACAGATGTATACAAGATAGAAAATACAGATATATATACAGAGCCATTAACAAAATTCATGAAACAAAATCATAAAATGATAATATACATTGTGAAAAACATTCTTAAAAGGTGCCCTTAATAACCTTAAAATAGCATGATATGAAATCTAGTTATATGGTAGGAGAATGAGGGAAAGGGGAAAGGAAGGACTAGAGGACAGGCAGATCCTACGTTTAGCACACAGTCAGGTACTGGAAAAATAGTGGGGAGGCAGGGTAAGAGCAGGAGAGACATCGGTGAGAGTTGTAGGACACACTAAAAAGTCATTAATAGACTTTGAAAGGATTTTTTTATTTCTGCGAGATATGGGTGACATTTGTCAGATGCACTAAAAAAGTACTTTGAGAAACTCATAGCATAGGTTACTGAGAGTGGAGGTAGAAAGCTTACTAGCTGGGGAGTCTAGGATAGTGGAAACTAGAGGTACTGGCTTGATAGGAGAAGAGGACGGGGTAGGAAAAAATAATTTCAAGTAGGGTCTTTACAGTGGCAGGACCAGGAGTTGTGTAGGTAGTCCTTTAGGGCAAGTTTATGCATACATTTTTCTCCACTATTTGGGAGAGAGAGGATAGAATTCCAATGGGTCTAAAAATTGTGAATTTTGTTGGACTTCCCACCCATGTGAAGGGGAAATATATAGCATTTTTTCCAGAGGGAGGGAACACAGGATTCTTATATGGCTTTAACACACAAAAACAACAGAGTCACCTGCTTACTTAAGGTATTCTGGAGTGAGACTGTCTGCAGAGGGTGAACATGGCTTATATTTGTATAGTGGATGTCTAATATACAGCATAGAGACTGGTTTTAGTGTGAAGAAGGGTTGTTGGATGAGGAAGAAAGTATTGATTCTGACCACACTTAGGAGGAGTTGAGGTATGAGCAGCTGTATAGTCTATGAAGTAGGAGGTGAATTTAATAGCATTTTCTAAAGGAGAGAGTTTAGTGCATGGGTTAGAGGCACTGTTTGTACCAGGATGTAAGATTTTGTTTTTTTATAGAGGACAAGAATCATAGGATCATAGCAAGTTACTAGGCTAATGGCCCTAGGGCCTTTACAAGCCTAGCCAAGTTCTTACTCTTATTTTCACGATCAGCACCTCTTGCCCCTGTCCAAGAGGGACACAGGTAAAATACCCTGGGTGAATTTACAGTCACCCATCCAATCATGTAGATTGCATTTGAAGAGGGTCAAAGAGGTGCTTTATTTGACATGAAGTGGGAGTCTGTTCCAAAGGTGTGGTAACCTCTGGAAGACAAATCTGTCCCTCCAGCAGGTTTTATTAATGTCGCATAACAGGTTAAAGTCTTAAGACTGAGTATCCCGTATAACATTTGACTTATGGATATGCAACATTTCCAGCAAAGCAAGGTTAGAGATTGCCTTGTATGCAAGGTATAGATCACCTCTGAGTAGTCTGTATTAAACAGAATAAAGTGACAGTGATTTCAGACAATCTCCATAGGACAGATACTAAAGTCCTTGAATTTTCCTTGTGAGGAACCTTTGTGTTTTCTCCAATTGCTGCAGGTGCTTGGAAAATACATACCAAAAGGGGAGTTGTACTTGATTATTGGCCTTCTGAGGGAAGAGTACAGGGAGGTTATAACTTATTTTTTTTTCTGTAGGCAATGCCCTTACTTATGAGATGACCAATATAGAATGCCCTTCTTACCACTGTGGAGACATGGTGGTCAAAGGTAAGGCTGCTGTCAACCTGTGAGCCCAGGTCTCTCACCACTGAGTGCGTACTTAAGGTGCTGCTATTGATGTGGCAATTAGCAGGAACATCACTTTTACCAAAAGGAATGATAATATATTTTTTGCATTGAGCTTAAGGCCATGACTTTCGCACCAATCTTTCATCAGTGTAAGACCTTCTTGTAGGATATTGACATCATTTGGAAATTCTAGGACCACTCCCAGTTTGCAGTCAGCAGCAAACTTTGTCAGCCAGAGACCTTTAGTTGTTCCTTGTACTTCGAAGAAATACATTCCAAACAATAGAGGTCCCAGGACTGATCCCTGTGGAACACCACTGGTTACTGGTCTGCTTTTGGAGGTGCATTACCCTGTTTTGACTACATGAGTTCTATTAGTGAGCCAGTTAGAGACCCATCTAATGATATAAGGGTTGATGCCTAGCTGGGGGAGTTTGTCAATGATGACTGAGTGGGGGATAATGTCAAACACCTTGGCTAAGTCCAGGTAGGCTGTATGCACACATTTCCCTTCGTCCAGGAACTTGATGACTGTCTGAAAGACGTCCACTAGGTTTAACAGGCATGATCTCCCTTTGACAAATCCAAACTTGAGCAGGGTCAAATGTTTGGAGATTACCTATATCTTTGTTGATAAGGTCTCAGTCTTTTAATTTCTCCAAGTCTTTTGGGTTTCTAATACCATGATGGGAATGGACCCCATTCCTAAGTCAAAGTACGATTAAAGTTCATTAAATAAATATTGTTTCAATCTTTGATGTCAGCCAAAATTGCTCTTCCCAGCACCCACAATGTGCCTAGTAATGACTCCTGCAATTCGTATGGGGTTACATGGACTTGTAACATATCTAAATACAATTGTAGATTCTTTTTTATAAGACCCGTTGATCCTACTACTATTGGAACTGTCTGGGTATCTTTCTTCCACATTGCTCTCATTTCTGCCTGCAGATCCTGATATTTTGTGACTTTGTGTCTCTCTGTATGCAAGACACTGTAGTCACTGGATGTAGCGATTTCAATGATCAATGCTACTTTTGTCATCTTTTCTTGGACCACTATATCCAGTTTTCTAGCATCTATCTTTTGAACTGTTGGTAATGGGTGATTCCATGTGATATAAACTTCATCATTTTTCATGATGCTTTGTGGCTTATGTCTCCAGTGATTTTCAGCCACTTCAATACCATACTGTTTGTACAATTCCCAGTGCAACAGCCTTGCCACATAATTATGCCTTTCAGTATACAGTCCTTCTGCCATTATTATGTCACAACCAGCAACAAGGTGAACAACTATTTCCAATTTGGTTTTCCAAAACATATGTTTGTCTGTTTCTCCCACGTGTTCAATGGACTTTGTAAACCAACATGTACATAGTCCACTATCTTGGCTGCCAATATTAACCTTTCATCTCTTGGTTTAAATTTGCCTCTCCTTAACCATTCCTGCAATAATTTCTGATCAACATGAGGTTCTTCTAGAGATTTTCTATACTTGCAACTATATTTATGCTTTTTCCACATTTCTTGTCTTCTCATGTGGTCTTTCACCTTATATTCTTTCTTTTGTTTTTTGGCACATTCAGTTGCTGCCTGATTTTTATTTACTTCTGGTTTGATTTCCATTCCTGCTTGACACCAATATGGTTCTGCTAAATTAAGCAGAGAAGTCATCTTAGATTTATTCTCCTTATGTTCAAAAACTTTCAATACATTTGGGTCTTGTGAGGTCTGCAGATATGTGTGGAGAACCACAATTGCAGATCCATACATGTAATCAATTTCAAGGAGGCCCATCCCTCCTTCAGAATGGGGAATATATAATCTTAGAATACACTGATTTTTATAAATCATTTGGTGAGCATAAAGCATTCTTCTTGTTTTCCTATCTAATCTATCCAACACATTTTGGGGCCAGTTAATCACTCCAAAACTGTAAGTTAGGACAGGAAGATCAAATTGGTTGATAGCTTGGGTTTTGTTCCTAGATGTCAACGCTGTTTTCAGGATTAATTTAAGTCTTCTAAAGTATTCCTTACTAAGTTTTATTCATGTTTGTTCATGTTTTATTGTTGATCCTTCATCAATTCCCAAATATTTATACACTTCCCCTTCCTCAAGTTCTTTTATGTCATATTCTTGTCCCGAACTGATGTTTTCCTGGTGCTGCAGTTTTCCTGCTTTAAAGGTTGCTTTTGCACACTTATCATGACCAAATGACATTCTTATATCATCTGAAAAATTTTTGACAAGTTGCAGTTGTGCTTTCAGTTCCTCGTCTGATGAGCTATACAGTTTTAAATCATCAACACTGAGAAGATGATAAGTCTTTACACTTTGTTGTTTTCTAGGAGCCAAATTGTAGCCATGGTCTAAGCTGTTAAGAAAACAGCTTGATGGATTAATGGCAAGGCAGAATACCAACAGTGAGAGAGAGTCATCCTGGAATATCCTCCTTTGAATTTTTATCCCTGGGATAATAATCTGTCCTTTATCATGGCTTAATTGCAAAGTGGTCTGTCACTGTTTCATGGTCACTGTACTGTAGTCGATCAGTGCAGGGTGTATCTTACACATTTTTAAGCACTCTTTTATCCATGAATGTGAGATACTATCAAATGTTTTTTTTATAGTCAAGCCATGCCATACTTAAATTCTTCCCCTTTTTACAGTTCTCCAGTATGACTTTATTTAACAACAAATGTTGCTGATAAGGTCCATGATGAATTGCTCCATGGCCTTGCAGATAAGGCTAGTCAGGCTAATAGGTCTGTAATTCCTATGATCAGTGGAAGCACCACCTTTGTGCAAGGGAATAACAGTGGCTGTTTTCCATTCAGCCAGTACAAAGCTGGTGCTTAGACTATGATTGAAAAGAGTACCCACTGCTGTTGCTAATTCATGTTGGAGCCCATGTAGGACACAGCCTGGGATGTTACCAGGTCACATAGATGCTGTGTTTTTGGCCTTAGAGAGGGCATTTACAACCTGCTGTTTAAATATACAGGGTAAGAGACCAGTGGTAGGGATGTCAAGGGGTACGTGTGCCAGGAACAGGGGAGTGAAGTTTTCGCAGAACCTGTCTACCAACAGGTAAGCTATGTCCACAAGCACAGTATATGTGATATCATTAACTACCAATTCAGCACAAATCTTGGCCTTTCCTTTTAGGTTACGAATGTAACTATAGAATGTCTTGTGGTTGTCCTTTGTTGAGAAAGCTAACTTAGACTTGTAGTTTGCTTTGGAAGACTTCACAAGAAGTCTTATTTGCTTATTTAAGCTGAGGAGGGAGTGTTTCCAGTTTATGAGGGCTCACTTCTTCTTACTCTTAGACAGCAATTTCTACCTCTTATTGTAGATCCTGTTAATGGCAGTTGTCTACTCAAGGTTGCTCTTCCTTGAGGAGCTTGTATTGGTCCTATCAGGTATGGCTGAATCAATGCAGGTATACAGGTGCTTGTATAAAGCACTGGTGTAGAACTCGGCATAGCTGCCCATTCCATCTGAGGGAGTAGGTGCAGTGAAGCTATTTATACCATCCCGTAAGAGGTTATAATCTGCTTTGGAGAAGTTTTTTAGCTTAGTTACTGCTGGGGGAGGGGGGGGGTCAGGTCTGATAGTCACTTCAAATAAGACTGATTTGTGGTCAGATCGTACCAGGGAGGACCTCACAGTGGGGGTGCTACAGTGGTCTGCCATATTGGATCCAGGATGTTGGCACCCCATGTGGGGGAATCAACCAGCTGGTCCAGGACATTGGAGTTAATGAAGTCGAGGAACCTTTGGGAAAGTGAGTTTGAGCACAAGTAATTTACCCAGTCAATGGATGGATAGTTAAAGTCGCCCAAAACCCTGCTGTTCACATGTATCTTGATAGATTCAAGTAGATCCAAATAGGAAGAGGATGGCACAGTGGTGCAGCAGTAGCATTGTCACCTCACAGCAAGATGTTCTCCAGTTTGATTCTCGACTGGGGTGCCTACTGTGTAGAGTATGCATGTCCTCCCTGCATTCATGTGGGTTCCCTATGGGTGCTCCGGTTTCCTTTCATGTTACAAAGACATGTATCTGGAGCATTTCTCCCTGGGCCTCCACTGAAAATTGGCCTGGTAAACAAATGTTAAATAAATAAAGAGCGGGTGTCCTTATTCATGGAGGGGGTCCTGTAGCTGGCAGTGATTTTAATAGGTGTCCTGCCAACAGTTAATTGCACCTGAAGTGTCTCCAGGGAATCCTATTGTTTAACCAATCTGGAGGTGTATTTAACTTTAATGAATCTTAATACACCACCTTCTTTAGTTTTCACACCTTCAGTTTGAGGTCTGAACATGTGGAAGGAGGTGTAACCTGGTATGGCTGGGGTGCTCTCTACAGCCTTGAACCAGGTCTCTGTGACTGCACAAATGGTAGCTTCTTCCAAGGTAAGGACAGCTTCCATTGAGTGAAGTTTCATGTTGAGACTACTAGCGTTTAGCAGCATAACCTTGAGGTTGTTTCTAGAGGGTTACTATTATTTTAGCGAATGCATTAAATTGCGAATGCTGTTTCGTTGAAAGTCATTATGCAAAATTCCAAAAGCATGGAACAGCGATTTTTTTTCCTAGGGAAAAAAAATCACTGGGCCATTTTCGGGACTTTGCCATTTCCTCCACTGTAGTGTGATCTCAGATTAGGTATATTTAAGTAGGGGGGGTGTCACAACCCCCACATCGGGGGGTGTGGGGTGCAAAGCCCCTCACTTTATTTTGTGTTTGGATTTTTTTTTTTTTTTACGGATCAGCGATTGTTTCCCCTGGGATAAAATTGTTGATCCGTTTGTTTGACATTTTTAATTTTCGGGGATTGTGGGTCAATTATATAGCGTTTGCAATTCAGTGCGTTCACTAATATAATATAGACCCATTTTTAGATGAAGTTTTTGCATTGGGAATTTTGTCCTTGAGACGCTACCTAAAAAAGGCATTATGGGGGTGGCAAGAGATTTAATCAGCAGCTGAAATCCCAGGGGTGACAGATGAAGACCATATTTGGCAAAGCATCGAGATCTGTCGATCATGTCATTCCGGGCTGACAGATAGTGAATCTCCTTAGAATACATCAGAAGCTAAGCCAATTACTGAAGCCAATAATTTTCTGTTTGTATTGAGGCATCATCCTAGGTGAAGGTAAAATGCTGCTTAAGGCTAGCGACATACCTGCCTGAGACACATAGTCCGAGAGCTCAGTGATGTCTCTCTTCATATAGTCCAGAGAGGTACATCTCAAATCGTTCACACCAACATGGACTATGAGGGAGTCATAACAATACCTGTTGTTGACAGACTTGAATGCATGTGTGATATGGCATATCCTGGCACCTAATAGACAGCTGACCATTACCTTTTCCTTATCCAGCCTGGAGAGAGGGACATCAGTGTGTCTCACAATGGAGTCATCTATGACTAATATGTTTGATTTTGTTCTATGATTAAGTCTTTGATTGACTTAACGATCACAGTAGTAGTTCGTTTTACCATTCTACAGTTGTCTTTTTGTGCAATTGCAGGTTTCTTTACAGTGTTTTATGTTCTGAGAAGATTTTCTTTCTGCCATTCTTTCCATGCCTTACCTCTGATGTTAATCAGACTGAATGTGACTGGAGAGTCAGGGAACATGGTTGGTCTACTGTCTCCTTTCTCAAGGGGGCAAGGTTATTTAGGGTATTTAAAATATCATTTGGAATGTAGGTATGGCACTGTCTAGTAGCAGGGTTTAAATATTGGACCAGTTAAAGGACTTTAGGGTGTCAGTGAATACATTGTTGTCAAATTGTGAAAGGTTGCAGGCCTCCTTGTATAGGTGTTGTTTTGAGTGGTGGTAATAAGAATGTGGGATGATGATCACTGAGGGACTCTTGGAACATGCTTGTCTAACTGGACTTGCTAGGCTCAGAGATCTTGACCCAGTCTAAAGAGGAGCCAATGCTTTTGGCCTTATTGTAACAAGTTTGTAAAGTAATAAGTTGTGTGAAGCCAATTAAGTTAATATTACTAGTGGGATAGTTTGATGAAACGTTTTGCCAATCAGTGTTGATGACTCCAAGAATAATAGTTTCCTTATGGAAAGCAATAGATATCCAACACAGAACATCTTCCAGAAATTGTGTATTATTACTTGGGGAGACTATAGATAACAATAATGCCAAGAATTTATTGGTAATTTAGTTTGAGAATAAATATAAGTAGTGTTGCATTGTCAAATTTTGGTGGGATTTTACTATGTTGAGAGAGCACCAGAAAGCTGGGATAGAGGATAGCTACAACATCTGCTTTTTTGTGTAGTCTGTCATGATATCATAACCTGCGTGAAGGATTCCCAAGTGTTATATATGAGGTTTCAGCCATGTTTCAGTGGCTGTGGCAATATCCGCTTTCTGTTGTAAGTTGCAGGAATGGAGTTCAGTAACTTTATTTAGCATACTGTGGATCTTTATGGAAATCATATTTAATTGTTTATAAGAAAGTGAAATAGCCTTTGGAGACAGGGAAACAGAAGGAATGGGTGATGAGACAGGACCAGGATTAGGGTGGATATCACTGGATTGTATGATTTTTTTGGGGGGGGGCTTGTGAGAGTTTTGGTAAGGAGATGTTTAGTCTATATTTAGTTTTGTTTTGCTAAAAAGATGATTGAATATTTATGTCTGAAGAAAAGTTGAGGAGAAACATTAAATTAATTTGGAGCAATTTGCACTATGGAAGGTTGCACTAGGTCAATGTGTTGAATATATTAGAGTGAGGGATACTGCTTCTGGGTGATAGATACTTGGTAATTTGTGAGATGACATAGTAGGAGGAGTAAAAAGGTGTCATACTGAACACAGAATTGTTTGCAAGTTTAAAGTAAGTTGATAGTGAACAGAGTAATATAGGATCATTTGTTTAAGTTATCAGCAAATATTTTACAGTTTTGTAAGGTTTAGATAAAGGAAGAGTATCTATGTTATGGCTAGTTAGTACTGGGGAAATCTGTATGAGAGATGGGACAGAGCTAATTTTCAATGGAGGGCTGGGCAGAAATACTCCAGACATATGT
Organism: Protopterus annectens; assembly: GCF_019279795.1. Taxonomy (NCBI): domain Eukaryota; kingdom Metazoa; phylum Chordata; order Ceratodontiformes; family Protopteridae; genus Protopterus; species Protopterus annectens. Next base: position 294,868,481 of record NC_056727.1, on the reverse strand, counting down.
GTTTGGCATGTGGGCGAAAACAGGAACACCCAAAGGAAATCCATGCAAATGTAGGGAGGACATGCAGACTCCACAGAGAATGCACCCCTGCCGAGAATCAAACTGGAAGACTTCTTGCTGTGAGGCAAGAATGCTAACCACTGCACCACTGTGCCAGCTAATGTTTTGGAGGAAAATGTTATAGAAATTAGAGATTGTGGGCCATAGAGGGATGCTAGGAGAAAAGTAAGGAGCAGTCTTACTGCCACTTAGGCTTAGAGGAGCGAATGGGGTGAATGGGAAATGGTGTAACCTATCTACCACTTTGGCTATGAACAAGGAGGAAAAGGACTAGAGCAGCTGCCGAACCACACATTAGACCACAAAGAAAAGACAGAAACGCAGGGAGAGATAGCTTTGTGGAGAGTAGATTAAAAGGAGAGACGGTTTACAATAGGCTAACTGCCACCTAAGCTGAAAGGAAATTATAGTATAGTAACAAAGGGATGCCAGGTATGTTAAAGGGAAAAAGACAGGTCAAAGGGAAAATAAATTTGTGTCGAGTGTAGAAAAAAGGGAAGGATCAGCTGTGTCCCACCTAGGCTAAGGAGAAGAGGGATGCAGGGAGTACTGAAGAGTGGGGGGGATTGATTTATCTAGACAGAAATTATAGTTTCAAGTTAGATGTAGACGTACAAGGGAGCAAGATTATTATCAGGAGTGTTTAAAATTTAGAGTGAACAGGGAGTTAGATGGTGGTAGCAGATGTGTGCAGACAGGATGGAGCATAAAAAGTGAGCAGAACACTTAAATAAACCAAGACTGCAAGGTAGAGAAAGGGTTACCTATGTGTTTCAGGAATGAGAGAAGTTAGAAGTGAGAATACAGAATATAGTAGGAAGTCTCTAGTGACCTAGAGAGAAGGTAGACTTGAGGATATAGCATGCAGTAGAGGATGTCTAGGGCCCAAGTGAGGCGAATAGTAAAAGATATATTAGTGAATGGAGAATTAAAGAAGAAACTGATGTAGGAAAGTAAAGAAGCTTTAAACTGTCAGGAGGTAACATTTTAGACATTACTAAGGGAGAGAGATGGATGTCTCACTATAACTTAGTGTATGAACTTGAAGGTGAAGGGGGTGAAATGATTATTTATGTTGTGCTAATTACATTTGCTGAGTTAAAGGACTCCAGGTTTCTAGTTTGTGCAGCAGGTGACAGTTGACTGAGAGTGATGTGTTTAGCACTGTTTGTTGGAGAAAATAGTTTGGGTGTTTGGGCAGTACATACCTTAGCATCATGTGGTATTCATGTTGTGGAATTAGATGGCTGGTGTGTTAAGCAGTGGTCAAGAAAAGAAAGTGAAAGTGAAAAGTGCTTTATGGCTAAGGTAATGTAACTAATCTCTCTCTAGGACAGTAATCAAAGAGCCTGAATTCTCACCACTGACACTGTGTAGGGATGTTCACTTGGAACAAAAATAGGTACACCCAGTATTTCCAGATGCAGCTCTCTGCATCAAGCACAATTTCCCTTAAGAGCACACAGGGAACACACTCAGTCTGGGGGTCTGAATTTCTCTATCTGTCTACCTCCAGTTCCCCAGTAACACTCTCTGCTGGCAAAGTTATAGATTTTAGTCCTCAACCGAATCTTCAATCTGAGTTCTCCAGCACAATCTCTATGAAACCAGTGCTTCATGTCCCTGCTCCAAATAGCTGGCACACATACTCTTTGTGATTTGATTTTCAGCATACACACACACACATACACACACACACACACACACACACACGCACACACGCACACACGCACACACGCACACACACACACACACACACCTGAGAAAGGCTGCACAGATATAATAGCTATTCCCCCTTCTGCCCAGACTATAATGTAATTACTGCCACCAGACACTCCATAGCTAGCTATTCTAATGCTCTTACAAGGGTCCACAATTATTTGGAGTGAAATTAATATTAGTACAAATGGTAGTGTTTTGACCAATGCAGTAATACTTTTAGGAGTGGCCATAGAGTCACCAAATAGATATGAGTGCTCCCAATGGTAAAAATATTCTCTAAAGGACTAGCCACAATGAAAAGTTTCAATATATTTAATAATAAATAATAAAAAGAAAAATACGGGAATATCTATTTACAATAAACACTAGAGTTTCAACCACTGGAAATGTTAAAATAACACAAATGAATAGATTCACACAGATACAGAAAAACAGTACTTAACTAATCTCAATATATTTTCCTGACTAATCTAAAAAGTTATTATTCTCTGGTCATTTACTAGCGCAAGGCAAGATGAAGTAGGTGAGTGATGCTTCTATGTCAGGTTTCCAAAGCAGAGTGCCATGAGACTTCAGTCTCACCTAGCATTAAATGTTATTTTAGTGATATATTCCAGAATGACATCACATACATCTGGTCATCTGACTTCTGGTTCTCATGCACCCCCACAATTTCTAGAAACTACCAGGATTTAGCACATATGTGTCAATCATTCACAGGGAGATAGCCTTGCTAAGATCTGCTGCAGCTCCTGGAAGTCATAAAACCTTAAAACACTTCCACTCTTCCTACAGGAGCTAATAAATCACACTTCTTACATATATTGCATCTCTGGCTTCATTCAAAACTGTGAGATATCATCTTTATCACCTAGGCCCAGTAATTTAATTTTTTACTATTTTTAAAGTTTGAGATTAACCGCTGCTCTTCCAGTATCCTGTGTTAAAATATATACATTTAAACAAGCATGTACATTTCTTTTTCTGTCCAACAGGGTACACTGCTGGTACATTTTTAACACAAGCATCTTTACAAATACATTTTTCAACACAAGCATCTGTACAACTCAGTTTGCTATACGAATGACATATAATTCTTAACAAAATTCCAGCTAACTGTGCAAGCATATGTTGCACATCCACTGCCTACTTCCTCTGGCATAGCTGGCAATACCTCACATCATCACAGATAGTATAGATAGATTCTGTTGGGCATTAAGCAACACTTAGTTCTATTGTTGCTGTCATTGGTAAATAGTGTTATGATTTAACAGGTCTATGTTAGATCTTTGAATGCTTAGGTTGTTGAACGCTGAAACATTGACACCTAAATGTCAAAGTCTAATAAACGTGACAGGCCAATTATGCAAATTTTTTCCCAAGGAAAAAATTTGCGTGGGCAACAAAAAAAAAAACAAACAAACTCTAAAACCCTAATCGTGGGGGACTGTGCCCCCCACATGCCCCCTAACTAAATATACCAACTCCGAGATTGCTCTGTATTAGGGAAAAGGGCAAATCCCCAATGATGGCCAAGCAACATTTTTCCTGGCATTTGCAACCTAAGTGTTCGAAGATCTAATATAGACCCGATTTAACAATAGGTGTGGTGTGAGAGGGATTATGGGGAGACAGTAGAATGTATAAGTATGATGATGTGGGAAGGTGGCTGGGAAATTAGGGGGTGGGAGGGGAGAAAAGCATGTCACAGCCCCCATGTCAGTATGAGGTAATCAGTGTGTGCATGTGCAGTAAGAAATCAGCAGAGCTGTGTTTATGCCAGCAGATATGTGCACTAGATTGCCACTGTTTTTTATCCATAGTAGGAGTCAAAAGCTGCATTAAACATAGACAGGATAGATCCTAACAGGTTCAAGTTGTTAAACAGCTGTCCTTCCACTGAATTAAGCCACTGGAAAGAGGGTGCAGTATGGAGTGTTATCAAAGCTACTCAGACGTCTGGCACTTTTATTTATTTATTTGTTAAATTAAGCAGCAGTTGTATGATTTCCAAAGCATGATCACACTTGATTGTCTACCCACCTCAACAATAAAAAAATCCTTACTAAAAATAAAATCTACCACCTTGGCAGAAGAAAAATTACTGCAGAGTACCTCATAATAGCAGAAGAAGCTATAGCATTCCCAGTCTCCATACTTATCGATAGATCCATAAAAGGAAATCAATTCCCCAACATTTGGAAAATGTAATACATCATACCTCCTACATAAAGGTGGAAAATCTACCGACCTAACCAACTACCATCTAATAGCCATTATCCCACCCCTAACAAAGACATTAGAAAAATTTATCATAAGATGTTGACTGAGTAACAGCAAAATCTGTTTTGCTCTGCTACGTTTTATATTTCTGACAGGAAATAAATCTTCTAAATAATCTTTAAGTTTTATAAACAGTTATTTTACTAATTTAAGTGATTTCTAGGATTATATCAACGTTTTTTTTTAATTATCAAATAGTTTCCTGTCAAACTTTTATCTGGAAAATCTTCCATATATCCAATCTGGAAATGAGTCATTCAAAGACAACTACACAAGACTCTTCCTTTAAGAAATATCTACAATCAGTTCTCACAAATATATAGGAATTTATCATTGAAGATGAACAAAATGGACACCAAAATACCTAATTTCAAAGAAAAATGTACTAAACAAATGGATCAAATAGAGGAAGTTCTTTTACAACAGAAGTCACAAATATCTGGCATAGAGGACTCCCTATATGACATGGAAAACAGACTAAATAAAGATGAAAACAACAACAAATTTTTATTAAAACAAAATACTCATTTACTGAACAAAATCAATATTTTAGAGAACAGGTCCTGCAGAAATAATATTTGTATTTTTGGTTTACCAGTAAAAATAGAAGGGACTAATATGGTAAACTTTCTGACATCCTGGCTTCCAAAGATACTAGACCTGCCTGAAGCAATGTCATTTGGAAATGAGAGATCACATATGTCTTTTACTACAGCTGCCTCAAAAATAACAATAGTGAGATTTTTTTCTTCTCAAGATAAGGAACTAATTCTAAAAACTGTCTGGGCAAAATCTCCACTCAAAATAGACGATAAAACAATTCATTTTGACAATGATTATTCTACAGCTGTTATTTCTAAAAGAAAATGTTTCCTGCCTTTAATTAGGGAACCTAAGAAAGAACAAATTAAAGTTCATCTATAGTTCCCTGCTAGACTGAAGGTGTTCCATCCTGATAGTGACAAGTTTTTTGAAGACCCTGATGTTGCTTTAATATACCTTCAAATATATATATATATATATATATATATATATATATATATATATATATATATTTTAAAACAAGTGGATGATATGGACTGGAACAGTGTCACTTTAAAGAGACAGGCTGAAAAAACAGGTTGGAAGACTAATGAGAAGAAGAAATTAAGAGACAAATAAATTAACATCCCTTAATTTTTAAAATAAATAATAATGATAGTTAATTTTTCATTTAAATTTTTGTTGGTAATAAGATATGAATGAGCTGCATTCAACTGTGTTATCTGAAGTAGGAAGAACCCAGAGATGTCCTATAATAAGGTAATTTAACCTTAACTTTCTTAATATTTTATCTACATGTATAAAGCACTGGACCATCTATATCACATTCTAATAACATTTTATTATTTTTAAAAATGATACTTGAAAACTTCATACTGCTAGCAAATCAATAATATAATATCTTTATTATTCAAAAGCTTTATATATAAACAGACATGTATAGTCTGGGTCTTTTTTGCTTCATTATGGTTAACTTAAAGTACCTGACATTGATTTCAGTAAACAATTACATCTGAGCATAGTAAACATTTAATCACACATTTTAATTTATAGACACAGGTTTCATCTACAAGATCCTTTACATAAAATGCATATTTAATTTAATTGTGATACCACAGTCTAGTCATGTTTCTATTATTTAAATTGAAAAAATGAATGATCTACTGGTGATACTGACTTGCTATTTAAATTAATTTTAATTTAAAAGTTAAAAGTGTAAATTTTAAAGTTAGCACATTAAATGCCTATTGTTCTTTGTGAGCTGTGCAGGACTTGGTCATCATGCTTATGTGGATGCAAGGAACTGATGGGATATATCTAGTATGTCCAGAGAATGGGGAGAGAACATTTTGGAGATTGATGGTGCTGTTTGCAGTGTTTGTGTAGATGCTGATGACGGAGATTTTTTGTTTTGGCATGGATTTTCTGTTTTGTGTTGTGGCTGGTATGGTAAGCCTTGCTGTGCTCTCTTGACAGATGTGCAGGTGTTGGAGTTGGGTTAGTTATGGTGGGGAAATGATTTGGATTTATTCATCCTCTCTCTTTCTTTGCGTCTTCCTGGTTGCCGAAGCAGATGGTACTTTAACATTGAGACGTAGAATGGGTTGTTGAGAACTAGTGGTCTTGTATATGGGGGAGGATGGTGAGTGTTAATCTGACTGAAATTTGTTTAACTCAAGAGTTAATTGAAGTTGTGATTTTTCTTTTTTTTTTTTTTGAAATCTCTCACTGTGAGCTATCCTGTTAGTATATTCTTCCCACCATAGTCTTGAGCAAACAGGGCTAACTGTTGAGTCCTGTGCAAGTTTGAGAGCTTAACTGTCAATTAAAACAATGGGGGTGGATCTCATGATTTGTTCATGGGATCCTAAGGATATGTCTGATGATGTTGGTATTGGTCTATAGAGAAACAGGTAGTGGGACTCTTGTTGCTACATAACAGAGTTGTTAAACAACAATTGACTTAAGCAATTGAGCTGATATACACACAATTCTTCTTGCATGTGTTTGCAGTTTCTTTCAATAACTCAGTGTCTTTAATGGACAGATTTATTTAAACAATAGTTTGACTAGCTGGACATCAACTTATTTTAAACAGAATTATTTGGAATGCACTATTTAATATAAGACTGCATCTCAGGTCTGAAGTTTAGTTTGTGGCAATTTTGTGGATGATGATGAGGGAAATCAGTGATTTTGGGGATAGTCGTTTTGGTTGGTGTTGTGACTGGGCTGGTGGGACTTGCTATGCTCTCTTGGGAGAGGTGTGGGTGCCAGACTTGGGGTTGTTGAGGCAGGCAGATGATTGGCCCATTTTCTCCCTTTCTTTCCTTCTTCCTGATTGCTGAAGCAATTGGGACTCATTTTGCAGTGGGATGGAGGAGGGGATGTTATAAGCTAGCAGTTTTGTCTTTGGGGAAGGATAGTGGGTTTTGAGGGGACTGAGATTTTTTTTAGTTTGAGTGTTATTCAAAGCTGTGATTTTTTCTTTTTTGAAATTTCTCACTGCAGGTTATCCTGTTACTATTTGCTTTCCACCATTGTCTTAAGAAAACAGGGCTTAGCTGTCAATCAAAACAATAATGGCGGATCTCTTGTTTTATTCATAAGATCCTAGAGATACGGCTAGTATTTTCAGTTAGTAGAAAAATAAGTAACAAAACATTTGTTGTTGTACAACAGAGTCATTAAAGAACAACTAACTTAAGTAAATAAGTTAATAGACACAGAATTCTTACTACATATGTTTACAGTTTCTTTTAATATTTCAATTTATTTAATGGATAAACTTATTTAAAGAACAGTCGAGTTGGACAACAAGTTATATTTTAAATAAATGTCTTTAAAATGCACTGCTTAATCTAAGATTGTATCTAAAACTTAACTTTTTTTTGGTAATTGAGTTTGCATGGTACAGTATATAGAACCTTACATTATTGAATGTAGACTTTAGCATTATAAGAAATATTTAGATTTAGTTTATTAGATAGTAAATATAAGTGCATTCATATGTATAGTTTATTAGATAGTAATTATGAGGGCATTCATGTGTATACTTTATATATATATTATAAAAACATATAATAAGAAACAGAACATGATAGTAGTAGTGATATAGAGCCATTATTTTCAATAAATGGGGATATATTTATTAAATGTCAGTATATAATAGTCCAAATACTGAATGTTTTATAGCCATTTATAAGACTAGTTAAAAATAAAAATTTTGTAAACAATGACTGGAATGTTATTTTGATATTTTGACATATAACTTTGTATTGGTAGTGGGGTAGGAGTGCTCTCACTCTGGTTGATGCCTGAGAATGTCTCAATAGTCTATATATCCAAACTAGGAGTTTTAGACTCCATGAGTTATTTGAGGGCTTTTAAACATGTATGTTCAACAATATGGGAAATGTTTTATACATTTTGGGTGACTACTACTGATATTAATATTTATGCAGTTAAAAATTTAAAATGTAATAATTATACAAGTTCCAATTTCCAGTTCCTGATTTTATAAATGGTACAATGTCACTATTAATATTTTGAAACTATGAAAGCATGTCTAATATTTGTGTTAAGCCTTTCATGTGTCAACTCTTAAATGTATTTTTGTTAACATTAATGGTCTCAACAATGGTTGTAAGAGAGGGAATTTAAATAGGTATTTAAAATGATTTAATTCACAGCTTATATTTCTACAGGAGACACATTTATTGCAGGCAGATCTAGATAGACTTAATACTAAATTCTATAAAACAGCTAAACAAAAATAATGCATTTTATTAAAACAAAGACATGCGTAAGGGCGTGCCTTCGTTGAAGGTTGGACGTCGAGCTGGCACCTCGGCGTTCGTGAAAATCTACTGCCAATCATTAGCGGACCAGAGTTCTGCTGTGGCGACCCCTAACCGGGAAAAGCCAAAAGACAAACAACAACAATAAATAATAAACAACTGGTAAGTGTTTTCGTTTGAAATAAACTTTATCCAACCAAGTTGCATATTACAACACACCATGAATAAATACCTTAATTAAAAATCACATGACTGTACCACTTCAATGATTTAGCCCCTTCCTTTTCAGAACTACCTTAAAATTCTGTCTATCATTAATCCCTGACTATACAAAGGAATTAAGTCTGATCTACCAACAATATTCCTTTCAGTCAAGATCTTCTTCAGCATCTTCGCTGGAATCATAATTTCTTACTTGATCTATTACAGAAAATGTATCAAAAACCTTTTCATCAGAATGGCACAAATCTACATGTTCAGCTAAAGCAATAGTTATTTTTTTTCTATAGCCTCAAATGCTCATAAATCCTAGAAAAATCCTACTAGTTCCTATATAAAATGCAGGACAAAGCTTATATAAGGCCACATATACTACATATTTATATTTACAATCAAATATATCAAATAAACTAATTTCATGATTCCTAGCTGATATAAAAACTTTTTGTCCTTCTAACTACATATTTACAATAATTACAATTATTGCATTGATACATTCCCTTAACAGCACATCTACTCAAACTATTGTTATTGTGTCTATAAAAATAGTCTTTTAAATTTTACTTCTTTTAGTCACAAAAATAGGGGCATTTCCAATTACTTTATTAATATCTTGAAAGTTCATTAAGAACTTCCAATTATTCTTATTATTTTTCTAATATTATAATCATCTATAGAATTATTGAGCAAACAAGCGAAAACATATTTTTTTGTTATTAGTATCAGATTGTCCTTTGTCGATAGTTCCTATATAATACGTTTTAATTCCCTTTTTGAAAAATTATTTTCATTAGCCTTATCTAATATTCCAGATAGGTACCCTCTTTCACAAATCTTCTTTTTAAGTGCTGATATTTAACCCTAAAATGACAAGCATCATAAGTTAGTCTGCTTCCCTATCAAATTCACTTGTAACAATATTCTTTTTTAACCTGCCACAATGCACACTTTTATAATGTAAGTAACTATTACTTTGTACTGTTTTTTTCAATAAATCTTTGTGCATAACTTGTTGGCTTTCTTGAACAAGGTCAAATCCAGGTAATCAATGCACCCTTGATCAAAACTAAAAGTAAATTTCAAAAAATCTGATATAGAATTTAAATATTCCATGAAATCCAACAGTGCAACCTTTGTTACCTTCCAAATAAAAAACAAATCATCAATGAAAAGCTTATAAGCCACAATATTATTAAAAAAGAAACTCTGAATTAAAAATCAACTCTTTTTCCCAACCCATCATAAAAACATTACCATAACTGGGGGCCATAGCAACCCCCATCGCTACACCATTTTTCTGTTTATAAATAAAATCACCAAACTCAAAAAACATATGATAAAGTAACATCCAACATGCTAACAATCAAATCAACTTCATTACTCACAAAGCATTTAGACTCACTGAGCACTCGGCTAACCATTTCCAAACCTTCATTGTTTGGTATAACAGTGCACAAGGAAACCACATCGGCCATGACCAGCCACATGTTCTTGTCCACTGCTAACTTTTTAATATTCTGACTAAATTCAAAAGAATCTTTAACATATGATTGCCCTTTACTAACCAAATTTTGCAAACTCTTATCAAAATAAATGGCCATGGATTAATTTTTACTGCCAGTACTGGTTACAACAGGTCTAAAACTAAGAGTAGCTAAATCTTTCTGTATTTTAGGAAGGCCAAAAAACCTACCTAATTTCAGATCCCAAATTCTAAAATAATTAGCTATCTCATTGGTAACCCAACCTTCCATAACCACTCTTGTGTAAGAGCCTCTATAATCCCATATGCCTTTATCACGTCAGACAGATTAACCACAGCATAATATTTTTCATCGGTAAGCATATTCATTATACTTTGACTAAAAAAACTGTAATCCATGACCACCACAGCATTCCCTTTATCAGCCTTAGTAATATACATGTCTTTATTGTTTTTTTAATTCCAATAAAGCTTTTCTTTCACTTTCAATCATATTATAAAACAAAGTATCACTTCTACTGTTAAGTAAATCTGGCACTTCATTTCCACAAGTAACTAAAAAAGCCTCTAATTCAGGGAGGTGGATTAAAATGACTGGGCTTCCTGAAAAGAAAATCAGTCTTACTATCTAGTACACCATTAAAAAACACTTTAAATTCAATTTGCAGACATAACTTCTTAAGGAATTAATCACTGAAACCAGGTCTACCTGTACTGAAGGTGCAAAAGTCAGTCCTTTACTTAGCACCTTAATCTATTCATAAGATAGTTTTACATGGGACAAGGTCATTGCTTTGAAACAATTGGCAACAGTACCTTCAGTCAACACAAATGCATTTATTTCCTTGCTAGTATGCTGTTTTCATAATTTCCTTTCCAATTTTGATTCCTTGTTGTGTAATGGCCACTGTTGTTCTTTTCACTAAAACAATTGTTGTTTCTTCTCCAACAACTTGTCTCTTTTCCGTTGGGAACCTGCTTCGCTATCTGTGCCCAAGTTCTCTTGCCTGTGCCCCCATCTTGATACACTTTGAATTGCTGAAAACCCTGCTGATTTACATTAAAATTATCCTTGAACTGCTACTGATTAGCACCACTTGATTCATCAGCACATTAGCGACTGCTTCTCTCATGTCCTTAGAGTCTCTTCTCATTCTCTTAGAAGCACTGTTAGCTCCTTCTTGATCATTGACACCAATCTTAACATGTTCATCCTCCACTATATCAATACAAACTGCTGCTAGTGAGACAACATTAGCATCTTCCTCATAGTCCCTTTTATCTCGCTAGAATTTGTTAAACTTTTTTTACTTTGGTAATCATCTCTGCTGATACCCCTTCCAATATTTTGTAAATTCTCATTTCAAAATTCTCACGTGAAGTTGACTATTTGAGAACATTAAAAGATACAACTACTGCATCATTCTGCAATTTCAACTTCTGCTTTGCTTCTTCTAAAAGTAATTGAACATAATGCAGTCCAGTGCTCTCATTCAAAGCTTACCAGTCATCTAAAATCTCCATGGAAAACTGGTCACCTGCTGCATTCTTTGCACCCTCAAACCTCTCGGCATTCGTTTCATGGACAAACAAGTTTCAAACAATAAATTGTCCCATTGCAATCTTTTTATTCTTATCATATCTTTCTTTAAAGTGTTAAATTTAACAGTCAAATCTACCTTGGAATCTGATTGGCTGATTTTAGAGGCTTGCCCGTTATCTAAAAAAGGATTGTCTGGGCCCTTTAACATGCTTTGCAAAAAAAAATGTCCATAGCTCTGTAACCATCGGAAGCCCCATTCTGATTCTCAGTTCTAATACTTCTTTTGCTAACTGCTCCCAAAGGAATCCCAGTGAATGAAATATCTTTGCAAGATGATGCTTCTTTTTTATTACCATCAACAACTATTCTTTCAACAAGACCTCTCCCATTGTCCAGCAATGAATCATTGGGAGTGTCATGTAGTGTGAACCCGATGGAATCACCAGAAAACTAGAATTGGGTTGAAAAAATAAATTAGGAGCTGAAAAAAGCAATTCAAAAACTAATAACACCAACTATAAGCTTAAAAAATACTATCACTTAGCCAACCACAACAAAAACAATTGTATAGAACAGCTAAAAGAAAAGTGGCTCACAAAAACAATTCTATACTAATACATGCTAACACTAAGACATATTCTGTGTTAGTTTTCATTATACTCACAAAAAGAGGAGATACCAGAAAAAGAGGGGAGTATCTATTCTATGGAAAATACTCAGCCTATACTTAAAATCATTGGATCATATAATGATGAGAAGGGAATGTTTTGTTCAGTAACTATAGAAATTAAAAGAAGAATCTATATCCTCATTAATGAAAATGGATACCAGGAATAGGAAATAGTAAGGTTAAGAATCAATTGATCCAAATAGTTCAAATTTCAAAAGATAGTACCATATTGGCAAAGATTTCAATTGTATATTAAAAGCTGATGATGCTAATTCTACAAGGAAAAGGAAAATATTGGCCTCAGCAAAAGAGTTAATAAAGATTATAGATATATTTCATATTACAGATGCAAGCAATTTTTCAGACACAAATTCACTTTTCTTCACACACTATTCAAACAGAGATGGAACTCAAGCGAGAACTGATAGAGTATATAGTTCTTATGAACTGCAAGACAGATTAGGTAAGAAAATAAAATGAACGGACCAAAAATGGACAAAAAGCTCCACTTTTAATAAAGACAGAAAAATCTTTTTCAGGTGTGAAAAATGAACCAAAACAATGATTAAATTTCAATAGCCTTTTGCTTTAAAACTGGCATAAGAGATATATTATTATCATTCAGACCAGGGGAGTTAGCTGCATTAAGTCTAATTTATCACCTGTATTCCATTTTCTCAACTCTAAGTTTGTCATCCCCACCTCTTTTACCTGGAATAACTTGATCAACAACAAAGAAAACATTTTTTTTTAAATTGGGGCAAGTGGTACTGTGAATAAACAAAGCATTATGTGTGTCCTTGGTTTTAATGGCTCTAAGATGTTCAGCTATTCTATCTCTGAGCCTCCATATTGTTTTGCCCATGTAAAACTCAGAATAGCTGGTACAAGTAGTCAAAAAAAACAGCATGGATGTATTGCAACAACATCTACCCAGGCATGGCAGAGACCTGTCATACCCTTGTACTACAACATATGGGCCATCACCTGAAAAAGATTTAAAATTTATTATATGAACTTGTTATTTTAGATGTAATATATATATATATGTATTTATGACAATCCTATTTAGATGCAATATTTATATATCCCAGGGAAAAAATTTGCTGTTCTGACAAACATACACACAACACAAGCACGCCAAAATAAATAATCCACACACACACACTTCACAAAACTCTACACTAAACCATACATACACCACTAGCTAGCCACTTACCTTAACCCAACCCTAACTCTAAGATCCGTCACTATCGCACACTCACCTTACCCGCTCCCTAGCCCCAACTCACCTACCCCACCCTAACCCTCATGTCCACACAATTGCACACTTACCTGACCCGCGACCTAACCCTAACTCACCTAACCCGCGCCCAATCGCACACTGACCTTCATTCGCACACTTACCTTAACCCGGTCCGTAACCTTTGCACCACAGTCGAGGAAATAGTGAAGCTGCAGAAATGGCCCACCGAATACTTTCCCTAGGAAAGTATTCATTGTTCTGCAGCTTCGCTATTTCCAGTGTTCGCTCTACTGGGTTCGATATTATAACATTCGAAGTTGTAAGACTTCGATGTTATAATATAGACCCTGTTTACCTTGGTTCCTCGTGCAATATTTTTCAAATAATTATAATAGAGCATTAATTCTACCTATTTATTCACTACAATGAATACACTGAGGAGCTCCTTTTATAGAAACCAAATTTACAAAGCACGGTTTACTCTCATTTCCCCAATAGCCTATACTCATAATAATCTTTCCACTTTTGACTTACAAGTAATGACTACTTTTAAAGAAAACAACATGATGCATTGGTTTCAGCTAATGGATAAAGAAAAATGATATACTGTTGATTATATAATCAATAAATTTGATTTGGACAAAGATATGTGGTTACATATACAACATTGTAGACAGTTTCTCCAACATAACATTGAATTAATGCAATAAATTGAAACTATGTACATAAATTAATAGATTTCTTATCTTTTTGGGCACAACAACATACAATTGAGAAAAGTCTTTTATCTAAATTATATAAAGTGATTAACAAAGAAACAGGATATAATACAGATAGCTACTGAAATTAATTTAGACTAATTAATAATAGGTCACCAAATGAAGAGGATAAAAGATTAATTCTGTTATCAAAACAACCTCTTCACTCAAATGGAGATTATTTTCTTGGAAATGTATCCATAGATCTTTCTTTACCCCTCACAGAATATAATTAATATTTAAAAAAGGATGACATATTAGTGATATAAATTAGAGATTACGGCAGTTTGGCAACATATGTTCTTTGACTGAGTTGTACTTAAACATTTTTGGGACAATATTTTTTTCTTACAGGCTCTATTTACAGACAAATTCACTTTAACAAAATCCTTAATCTTATTTAATTCTGTAATACCTGAATGTGTTTCGAGATTAAAATATCCACTCTTATGGAGCACCTTATCAATCTCAAGAAAAGCGATAAAAATTTGAAAAAATGATTCTACTCCCTTGTTTAATTAATTCATGAACATTACATCAGAAGTTTGGAAGATGGAACTCATTATCAACAGAACAAGGACTACTAGAATCACTTCTTCATACAACATGTGGAACAATCTTAAAGAACTGCTAAATAAATAACATGAGATATTTATGTATACTAATTTAACTTATTAGAATCATTAAGAATCTTTTTGTTTAGTAGACACTCTTATAAATATTCACTTTGTTGTGTGCTTTTTTATTTCGTTTCTCTTTTACACATTTTGGTTTCAATTTCTATTTACATTGAGTGTTTTTGTGATGTCATTTTTCAATTCTTAATAAAAATATTAAATAAAAAAAAAGAAAAATGTATCCATACCCAGTTGTTCAAATAACTAACCAACCATAACCTACTCTCCTTGACTCCGCATGGCTTTCAGCCTAATCATAGCACCACTACCGCCCTTTTAAACTTTACAAACATAGTTAATCAACTCCAAAGCAATGGTAACCTAGTTTCAACAGTCTTACTAGACCTATCCAAAGCATTTGATACTGTTTCAGACCAGAAACTCCTCGAGGAACTAGCCTCTTAGGATCCCACCATGAACCTGGTTCCACAGCTAATTATCCTATATGAAACAAGTTGTGAAATGGCAACAAGACTATTGTGATTTCGTTACAGTCACTGTCGGTATCCCTCAGGAATCAATTCTAGGACACCTGCCTTTTAATATCCTTAGCAGTAATTTACACTCCACCACTAAACAAGCTACCCTGGTACAATTTACAGATGACACACTATTATTCCTTCAAGAAAACACCTTTAAGGCCTTTCTATCCTTAGAATCCTGGCCATATAGCTCAGACTTGTTCTTAAATGTTTTTCACCCCTAAAAACTACTCAAAACTAAAACAATCTTTTCATATCCTATCACCAATAAAACAAAAATAGAATATGCCCCACAGGCAAAACTCCCAGGAGTAATGTTCAATAATAATTGCAGATATGACCAACACCTACACCTAGCTATCAAAAGAACAAACTGGAAACTAGGATCCCTGTACAGGGTTGGGAAAGTCCTCACTAATAGCTCCAGGAAAAACATAGCACAGACATACTTACTTCCATCCCTGTTTTATGCCTCACCCATCTTTTCAAATCTTAACCATTAAAAATAAACTAGAGACAGCCTATAAAAAAGTGCAAAATTAGTGACAAATAATCCTCAAAAAAAAAAAATAAACCTCCATTATTGCATAGCACTACAAAGCTTTAAATGGCTAGAACTTAAAAAGCACCTCAACTACCATCAACTTATTACACTCCATAAACTAATAAACTCCCAGGAAAAATGTCCATCTCTAGAAGGAATACTACAACCCTATACCATTAATTGAGCCCTACAATCCAACAACAAAGCTTTTCTATTCATTGCAAAATCAAATAACTGCACAGGAGGCTCACTATACTCTAACCAGGTAGGAAATATTTGGAACCAAATCCCCTCCGAAATAAGACAGGTAGAAACACTGCATGTCTTCAAAACATCACTATAAAAACTCCTTTACTTAACTTTTCTGTTCCCTAATTTTACATATCTAATTTTATGGCATCACTAAGAAATCTCACTGTATATTCTCTCACAACTGTCATTCACAAAATTCTTCTACAGACTGCCACTCCACCCTCTACCTCCATTCTCTCCTACAAAACTTTCATATCTCAGGTAACTACCATTACCTCCATTTTCTTTAATACAGGTCTATACAATCTCTCTTTGGCAATCTACCTAATGTTTTGTTTAACTACTTATCCTCTTAAGTTTTACCTCCTGCTAAATACCTTGTTGCCTTTGCTACCCTTCTCTGTACTTCCAGCTGATAAGCACATTACGTAATACATCCACTATCTGTGAAATTTATCTGCAACCAACTACCTCATGAAAAAAATGTATTTCCTTAAATTCATACGCTATTGTGTGTTATATAATGTGTGTCCTAGGTGAATTCATATAATTGTGTGTTCATGTAAACTCAATGTATTTCACAAAATGTCATTTTTTTGTCTTTAAATGTACTTGCCTAATATATGGTGCTTTTCTCCCCTTGGGCCTCTGCTGAAAATGGGATAAAACTCACTCGAAACTTCCTGGTAAACCAAGAGAAAAAATAAATAAACAATTTTCCTAAACCAATACATATTTTCCAGGAGGTAGTTCCATTCTAATAAGCATTCTCAGCTGGCTGCATTACAAATTACTACTACTACTACTAGCTGAGTTTTTTTTTTCATGGCAATTAGTATTTGCTCATGTTTGTGTGTATGGTAACTTGTTGAGTGTTAAGTAAGAAGAACTGTGGCACCTATTAAAACAAGAAATGTATTTAAATCAAGACACCATGAAACCACTAGACCAATAGGAATGTTGTAAGTGGCTTGCGCTGTGCTATGGTTTAGAACCATGCACATTTAGCATGCCAAAGTAAATTTAAATGCAGAAGCTGCATGATAAAAATCTGTGCTTCATTTCCAAACCTCCCATCTTATGTATTAACCATCAGCAGTTTTCATACCAAGTCAGATCTTGTGGATGAAGAAGAAAATTGGTACTGTGTCTAGTAGGTGATAATTTCCAAAGATAAGAATGCATACAATAAAACAAAAATTGCTGATGCATTCAAATGGACGAGTTAAACCTTTTCTAATTTTAGAGATAATCTTAAATTTGAAAGAATCGCTAGCCCTGCTCTGAGCAGCAAGCTATTTTGTTGCCATTGTTCAGATTAGCATTAACAAACCGAATAATGACGCTAACAAAGTAGGATTGCTGGGATTGAGTAAATGGAAGTGGATTGTGAAGGAACTGCTTTTAAATCAGGTCTACTGCAAGTACATGAGTTCCAAACAATCAAAGACCACTGTCTCGCAGCCAGTGACTTGTGATTTAGTAGATCATGTAGGCTGATACTGGTGTTCAAACTCAAATATGAGATAGGGCAAGCAGCTGGGGAGAGATTGGGAGGGATGGGAGTGCAGACTGGGACAAGGGAGTTTTAGGTTAGGAAGCAAGAAGGAAGTTTTAGTGTCACAGATCAAGAGAGAAGTTTTAGGGCTAGGGAGCAGAACAGGAATTTTTGGGTTAGGGCTTGAGAAGTGAACCTTAAGGTCAAGGGGTGGGAAGGGAGTTTTAGGATTAGGGTGCAATCAGGGAATTTAGGGTTAGGGAAGGGATTGGAATTTTATGGAAAGGGAGCAAGGACTCAGGTTAAGTACTGAGTGGTAATTTTAAGGTTAGAATTAGGGCTCTGGCATGGTTAAACAGTTTTATAGGGGTGGGTGTTGAGTGGTCTAAGTAGTTATGAGACATCAGACCAGTTGGAGACATGCACCTGCTTTTTCAAGCAGGTGGCTGCAAGCAAGTGTGTTACAAGTTATTAGCATGCCAGCTTTGTAGTAGACCCTTCAAATCACATAGACTCCTTCAAATCACATAGACTGCAACATTGCCAGATAGTTTTGCTATATATTCCCAACTGTACGTATGACATGAACCATCCAAGCCTACTTGTGCATATGCGTGCACACACACACACACACACACACACACACACACACACACACACACACACACACACACACACACACACACACACACACACACACACACACACACACACACACACACACACACACACACACATGCACACACGCGTACACACTAACATACACACACATATTCGTACGTACATTCACTCCTCCTAATAGACAGAGGTCCCCTGTCAGGGCTGAGAGCCATTCTCTCACTATTAATACTTGAATAACAGATAGTCAGTTAGCAAAGACACAAGTGACTCTTTCCCAGAGACTGAAATTTACAGATACTGAAAACATGGACCACAATAATTTTAACATCTCTCATAATGAAAGCTACCACATTATGAAAGTCAAAATGTTGCCACATTAGTGTTTGTGAAAATGCCACCACCCTTAGTAGCTACAATGTTTGCAGACCCTCCAGCCAATGACCTGCCCATTACATGTCTCACATCATCCTCATAAAGAAGTATCTGATTACAGGTGTATAAAAACTACAAGTCTCTGCAAAAGAACTTTCACATCTAAAAGGTACACTCTCCCTACAATATCCCTAAGTGGGAATGACTTCTTCACAAAGGATTTTTGAGGCAGTCATCTGATGAACACACACTGGGCCTCATTAATGGCATAGTTATGACCCAGTCCCTCAGTGTTATGGTTGTGTTTTTTTTTTCAGTACTGCCAGCAAGCTGAGGTTAAATATAGGAAGTTGTATGGCTTGATTGCCTGCTGTGCCCATTGACTACAGCTCATTCTAAGGAAATAGTATGGATATGTATAAATATATGAATACTTGATAAAGGCTAGATAATCCTATATCGCATGGCTTGCATTTTAAGTGGGAGATGCAGACAAATGTACACTGCAGCACTGCATACTATGTCTCTGTTAGAAAGAGGAAAGAGAGTTTTCAGCAGTTCACTCCATGGTTAATGTCATGCCAGGGGCCTCATACCAGTGCCATCTTCTACCTGTCATTTGTCTGAATTGATACCAATTTAGTAAACATAATAAACATCTTGTAGACTTGCAAGGAACCACCACGAACCACCATAAATGAACAAATAATTTATTTGAAGAGAGAACAAGCGCTTTCACGCACTAGCCTAGTGCGCTTCCTCAGGTTACATTGCAAAAGGCAGAATCTCATCCTTATATACAAAATACCCACCCTAATTAAGCAATTAAGTCAAGCAATTAGACAAGCTTATCAGCATTTTAAAAGGGTAGTCATGCTTTAAAGCCATCAGAGTTATTTCTAACAGTTGCTTGAACGAAACGTACTTATTTAAAAATATATATATATGAGTACTTTGGGTACAATTCTTCCAAAGTCTACCTACTAATTTAATTACATGATGTATATGTCCATAAAAATACATATACTAAAACAACAACTTAAATGCAAGTTAATCCATATATAAAAAACTATATATACATAAGTGAACATATGAAAATTCATTTACAATGTACAAAATCAATAAAATATAAATGCAATGTCTTCAAATGAGTTGTTTGAAAACCATTAGACATAAGGTATCATACTGAGTGTAAACTAAAATCAATTTTAAAAACAAGGCAATATGTATATGAATAAGGATAGAAGGGAAAAAGAGAGCAGGAAAGGAATAGGAAAGAAGGGAAAAGGGATGGAGAAGGATAAAAAAGAGGGAGGTGAAGGGGGAGAAGGAGAGGGGGGGGGAGGAAAGGGGGGGAGAGAAAGAGGGAGAAAGGGAGGAAAAGGGTGTGGATAGGAAAGATGGTAATGGAAGAAGGGAAGAGGGAAAAAGGAAAATGAAAAAAAAACTCAAAAGCAGAAAATAAAATGAAAAATGCCATGTGAAACAAGCCATATAAAAAGCCATATGAAAATGGATACCTTCATTACGTATATTTTAAAAATAATCAATGAATGACAATCTTAAACATAATAAACACCCATCACCTATCAACTTTGAAAAAGATAGTGAAATCTGTAAAGCACAAATCTGGTATCCCTACTTGAAGGCTCAACAGTGTACGGGGCAGAGTAAAAAATTAGAAATAAGGATAACCGTCCAGAATGTCAGATCCTGACCCAAGCTAAATAAGCAAATCTTAACAAAATAAATAGTCCTCTTTTTAAATAATTGCTAGTTACTTGTTTAAGTAGATCTTTATTCGATGATGGATGAACACTCATCTGATTCTAATTTGAGAACTGAGCAGCTTAAATAGTATCTTTCCTAAGGGAGGTACCAGGTCTGCCTAGATAGAAATAGTTTGGTTAGTGAAAAAAGTAAGACACCATTTATATAGCTAATGGAAAGGGGCTCTACCCAGTATATCCATGTTACCCTGAATTTATAAAGTTTTACATCATTTTAAATTTAAATAGTGTTAGGTTTCTCTCATAAACAGTACATGCAGAGGTGATAAACCACAAACTTAACACAACTTATAGGAGAAAAAAACTTTTTTTTTTATAAAACAGGACAAATAAGGACAGAATTCAATCAGAAAGTATACATTCATAAATACTTTCACCTTAAGGCTTCCTCAGGTCCATCTCAAAAGTACATTGCAGGTTTATGTGTTTATGTATATAATGCCGGTATAAGTGTGTGTGTGTGTGTGTGTGTGTGTGTGTGTGTGTGTGTGTGTGTGTGTGTGTGTGTGTCTCTCTCTCTCTCTCTCTATATATATATATATATATATATATATATATATATATATATATATATGGGTCCCCTTCACATGGTCGGCATTCCAAAATGTCGAAGACCATATGGTCGAGACCATATGATCGACATTTGAATTGCCAACCATGTGGAAAAGGCATTTCCATACAGTGCAGTATGGAAAGATTTCCATCTTCCGCACTGTAGTGTGATCTCAGAGTTGGTATATTTAAGTTACAGGGGGTGTATGGGGGCTTGCCTCCCTGCTAGCAGTGTTAAGATAAGTGTTTGTTGCTTTTTTTTGTTTTGTTTTTCACATGTTCGACATTTCAAATGTTGATCATATGGTCTCGGCCATATAGTCTTCAACATTTTGGAATGTCGACCATGTAAAGTAGACCATATATATATATATATATATATATATATATATATATATATATATATATATATTTATGCAGTGCTATGCCCAAATATATAGGGTTCATAGTTTTAGACTTCCCTCCTTCACAGGACTGATGCTGCTGAAAGTGTGCATTGAAACAAAATGTCACTGAAAGTATGTAGTGATGCAGAGAATCCCAACCCAGGAATAATCTAAAATCTAAGATTCAGCATGCAAGACCCATAAATGCAAATAGATCTTGGTGGCTCTTTTCCAGAAAGTGGGGTAAAGTTATTATCCCCTTCAGATATTTTCATATGAGGTGGAAATGGTAGCTAAGCACACTTGAGATGTTTTGCAAACTTTCTTGATTTTGAAATAAGCAGTTTTTCTAGGGATTATAAGAAAAAGTATTTTATATAACATTTTGAAACAATGAAATGCAAGTAACATAAAGACAAACAGATCATGATGGCTCTTCCCCAGACAGTCATCTGCAGATCTTTTAGTTAAGGTGGGAATAGACATTATGCAAACCTGGTACCTTTTGCCATCTTCCTTACATTTGAAAAGAACAGCTATTTTAAGCATAGGGGAAAAGAGCATTGTATATAACAGCTGAAACACAGTTCCAGAGCATGCAATTGCATAACACAGTTTAAATAATTATTTATTATTTTTTTATTTAATTTATATATTTAACATTGGTTTACAGGAAAAGTCTGACTTGGAATGAGCCAATTATCAGCGGAGGCCCAGGGAAGCCTTTAAAATGTTTTGAAACATTAACTAGATGTTTCAGACAATTCAATAGTAGCTGGTACCTCCCTCTGGAACAATACTATTTAAACTACTCAGTTGTCAGTTTTGAATCAGACAACAATACTCATACATCGTTAAATAAATGTTTGATTCCCTCAACCTTAACTTAACCAGACACTGCTCCCCGGCTGAGTCTGAAAATGATCTATGGAGATTAGTGCTCTACTCTGGAAAACAAAAGTAAATAAATGAACCAACCAACTACCCAATCAATCAATCTGCTTAAACCTAATATTCTTAATAGGGGAACTGAATTAGATGAAATGAGGTCAGTCCACCTGCAAGTTAATCAGACCTTACTATATCCTGTCAGTCATAAAACTGTGACAGCTGTACATTTATGATGTTAATACAGACCTATGTCTCTATTCACAACAGAGGAAAATAGAAGAGACAAGAAAAATTATTCATCTTTCCTCCCCCTTTCATTTGGGAATTATAATTCTTTTCCTACATACTTGCAATATATATTTCATTTTTCATTACTTTGTGCTCTCAGTTATATTTGCCTTGCTTTTCAGAAGATAAACTGGATCACATTTCATCTTGCTATTATACATTTTCTACATATCAAAACCAAGCTTAGCTATCTGAAAGAATCAAAATATATGTCAAACTGAAGGTACAAAGACTATCTCATAGCTCATTGTGACACTAAATGAAATGTAAGCTGCTGCATCTACATTACCCATGGGAATTACTCCAAGACAAGTCTGCATCACTGACTCTGCAATGAATGAGGGTTTCATTTACTAGGGCTGTGTATGTCTTTCAGTTGTTTTACCAGGAATAAGCAATTGTAATATTCTGTTTTAAATGAAAACACCATGGTCAGAATATTTACTTGTAAAGTCTGATGAACAGTTTTGGAAACAGTTCCATAACCGATGAACGAGGGCGATGCTAATGCAACACAGTTTATTTGCTGATGATACAGGAACTGTCAAAAATTCTTATGCTTCCAATGCTTCTAGCTGTATAGAATAGCTCATGTGATGCATTCCTGGCATTGCAAGCTGTCAGATTACCCTAGGGACAGCTCTGTGAGTTATTGGCTTCAGGGTTGTAGTGACAGTGGTCCTTAGCAGTAGGCTAGTTCACCGATTTATAGTTTGCATAGTCTGCCATCATATAACCTGCTACTTAGTAGAATCCCAGGGGTGTTCACCATAGGGTGCCTCCTCTCAATGAATGCCCCCTTGGGCTGAAGCATGCCATGCATGGCGAATCACATACTCAATGCACATGGAACTCCCTCTACTGCATTAGACATTATTTCATTCAGGGCTACAGTAAAATTTACCCATTCCATCAGCATGTACTACATTCAGGAAACAAATGACATTGTTTTTACAATATGCAGGTTTACATCACACCTTACTCTTCTTAGGATATGAGACTAAGTCATATCTTTAACAGAAAGTGTCAGTTAATACCTCGATATATATATATATATATATATATATATATATATATATATATATATATATATATATATATATATATTATATTGCTGTGTTCATCTTCTGGTCCAGATGCTGTCACCTACATAATTTTGAGGACTGCATAAGTACAGCACATGTGTAATGTTGTGCTGTCATCACCTAGAAAATGTGTTGTTGTGGTTGCTATACATTATTATAGGAATAAGCCTTTCTCTTTTATGTGATTATCAACATTATCAGTCTTACTGATTTTCATTTTTAAAGGACCTGTTTAATTAAAGGGAAGCCATGCCATCATGAATACATTATATGATTGTAGAGATGTCGACATACCTAATCCATGCTGTCTAGATAGCTGGTTTATGCTGCAATCAAACCACTACCCCTACGAAGCTGATTCAAGCTGTGTGGGGTGCTCTGTGTCATCAAGAAGCAGAACAATTATCATAGTAACATGGTTTACAGCAGTGAAGTGTTCCCTGCATGCTTATGCATTTTAGTCCGTTGATTGCTGACTGGTTGCTAATTCTAAATAGTGCCTCCTAGTTAAAAAGAGCTAATAGTTAGGATTAATTAGGCAAAATTTCTTAAGTAGGCAGAGGATGATTTGACATAAAAAAGTATGTTAACATTTGTACTTTACAATGATGTTAGATCCTATCCAGAAGCAAAACTGGCCTTTTAGGAGCAATTTCCTGGCTGTAATCCAAATCAGCTTTCAATGCATTTATGGTCTGATGTGTCAATGTTTTTGGCACTTAAGAATTCAGCAGAACTATAAATCATGCTACCCCTTTATTTACATATACATTCTGAAATTTATAATTGAAAATGTGATACTTCCATTGTAGTGTATTTTATTTTATTGATCTTGTTTTTAGCCAAGGGTCCTATTGCTATCAGTCATGCTTCAAAATCCCATTCCTGAAACGTGGCCACTCTCAGAAAGGGTGTAACCTAACAGTGGTAACAATAATAATAATAATAATAATAATAATAATAATAATAATAATAATAATAATAATAATAATAATAATAATAATAATGCACAGTGGTTAACCAGGTAGGCCCACTGGACAGACAAATAGTTTTTCACAATGGACCGAGGAGCAATGTTTGGTTAACTCATTAACACCTATGTGGTGTGGCATGTCACACCTCTAGCAGCTTACACATATCTTGCATTCCGGAGCACTTTCTGAACAATATACTTAAAAAGCATAAGCTGAACAAATGTAAATATTTTGTGAACAATAAAAGCTATTGCAACTGTACAAATAATGTTATCAATAAGCAGTATTCTTTATAGTGATAATAGTTTGTGCATTCATTACCTTTAATATAAAAATTGTAATACATTGTAATGCACACAAGCCCCAAACTATATTTTTTGTAAACTTTCACAAGCAAATTTTCATATCTTGAAAACTGTACAATCTAAACATTGTTACATGTGTGTTAACCAGACATAAGCCTTCACTAACAAGAAATTCCTCTATAAGTACACATTTATTGAGATATTTACAGAAGAATGAAAACATATGCTTAATTGTATAATTAGCAACATAAATAATACTGGATATCTTTCAGGATGTGGAACTTACAGTGCAAATATCAAGGATATTTTTCTTCAATAACATCTAAGGTTTCACTTAATGTCATGTAACAGTTTGTAAGTCTCTTGTTTTTGTATTGAATACATATGGAAATATTGCTTATTTTCATAATTACTAGCAAACAAGTAGCAATATTTCCAGTGGAGTGTGATATAAACCAACAGTAACAGTGAAATGTCAAGTCTCCCATATTGGTGTTTTACACCCTACACTTCAGTAACATGTAGTTCTCTCAGTTATGAAAATATTATAAATTTGAAAATACGAATAAGTGGCAAACAAATTAGCTTCTCCACTGCAGGACATCCTAGACTAGCAGTCTTAGTGTTATTTTGCTACTAACTCCTTACCATTTCTAATACTGCCTATTAATGCCTGGTAATTCACTTAGTTAAATAAGCTAGACCCAAAAACATTCTGGATGCTATAAGGTGATATGAGTGTGAACTGGAAGTATAAAAAAATGGCTTGAGTGAGTTAAGTGACTTGTTTAAGGTCTTATACTAGGAAAATAATGGCTGAGGGAATTGAACCCTCTGTGCTAATTACCAGTGTCTTAGAGTAGAAAGTTCATTTTGTATACGTAAGGCAGGAGAGTTAGGATAATCTTATTGCTGTATCAGTAGTGGATGCACTGGCATTTCTGTAATGCTAAGCCTACAACCCCTGCATGCATATGATACACAGTACAGCCGAGCTGTGGGCAAAAGCAATGGAGAAAGCAAGATCTCCGTTGCTTTTACAAACTGTCTCGCTATGTTAAATGGGTTTAACATAGCGAGACAGCTTTAAAAAAAGCAATGGAGAATCTCCGTTGCTTGTTTTTAAAGCTGTCTCGCTATGTTAAACTCGTTTAACATAGCGAGACAGTGTTGCTGCAAGAGTTATAGTAATGGAAAAAGTCTGGGCGACCGGACCTTTTTCCATTACTATAACTCAGATTTACAATGTCCACACTGACCAATCAGCGTGTACGTTTTTGAATATTAATGGGGGGGTCGTTGTATAATAGCAAATAAGGGCTTTGCCTGTTCACACCCACAGTACTGGGCTGGGTATAAGTACTCCCTTCTTTGGCCTACATTTAGAAGTCTCTGTAGAGTGAGCACACTCCTAAGCCTTTCAACAGAGGGTGCTCCTGTGGCAAGACTTTCTTCCAGTGTGGGAAAATCTACATTGGACTTACATTCTTCGATATTCTGGGTTCTACTTGAACCTGGTTCTTCTGAGCTGTAATTATGACTAATTTCCTTCTCTCCTGTGGACCTAGCTTTATTGCAGTGCATTTTATTGAACTACTTTGTTGCCAATATATCAGGAAAAAAATCAGTCATGAAAAAAAATACTTATGGAGGGGAACTAAACATCACTGCAAAGTAGAACCGTTAGCATAGTTTTGTATGGAAAGACATTTCCTGCCCATTTTAAGAAAGCTCTACAATTAAATCTCACAATTTTATGGGTCAGAACAATTCACTAGATGAAGGGCGAATTATTTCATACCTGTATAATTGTTAACATTCTGTATTAGTGTGGCTGTAGACCTGACAAGAATAGGACACAGCAGAAAAAATAAAGTTCCATTCAACTAGACAAAGATGTTATTTTTCTCATTTCTACCCAAATGCCACATGACATACTTCTCAACTGTCCCAAATTTGACAAAATGCCCAAATATTTGTCTCATATTTTTTGTCTGCTCCTCATAAAATCTGTAGCTTTCTGTCAAATCATTGAGGAGTGAAGTTACTAAATAATGACAGACATTTGAGTTTGGGACTTTGTATACTTCAGGAAATGCATGTTCAAGCAAATCCTGTTATTCTAGCAACTTTCTAAATATATAAAAGCAATATTCAAAAATCTGTCTCTGATTTTTGTCTTTGTCCC
The DNA here is from genome assembly GCF_019279795.1 of Protopterus annectens. Lineage (NCBI taxonomy): Eukaryota > Metazoa > Chordata > Ceratodontiformes > Protopteridae > Protopterus > Protopterus annectens. Next base: position 294,841,249 of record NC_056727.1, on the reverse strand, counting down.
CACAGTATTTTTGGCATTGCCCAGATTTCTTGTGCTAAGAAGTTAATAGGTCTGTTTCATGGATTGTAGTTTTGTGCTACATAACAATTCTACCAGGACAGATTAGTCCCATGGAGCACAAATGTTGCACATTTATGAAATTAATGCAGGCAAAGGTCAGATAGGGCAGAAGAAATAAGTGAGTGTTTTGAGGATGTTTCATTTTTATAGGCAGATACTAACTATCCCTTCTGTAGCATTGCCATTTGGGCTGCTGTGAATAGATTTCTTATTGATACACATTATGGAATTCTTAGTAAAACAGTGTAGCCTGTATTCATATACTTGTTGCATTATCATTTTGGAAAGCTGAGTGACCTTGTCAATAGAAAGATTTAAATGTTTATAAGAAGCAATAGTTTATGTTGCCAGCTCTTGTTTCACATCATGCCAAGCACATTATGCTTCTGTGTCACTATCTGAGTTTTGGAAAGGCTTCTGCATTAATGCATAGAGCATGCTGCACATATGCATATGAATGAATATCTTGCAGATTGTGAAGATACTCTGGGAAAAACAGGTAAGATAATGGAGAGCATAAAAAACAGCTAAGACACAATTCTTCAGAAGTATATTTAAAATAAATATTTCATGAAACATTTATGGGATTCTTTTCAGGAACATTTCATGAAGTATTACAACAGAGAAACGAATAATGACAGTCTATGAGAAATATAACTAGTTATTACTCCTATGGAATAGTGAATTAGTAACAATTAGCACATGAACTTCAGGCTCTTTTACAGAAAACCAATTTATAATTTAAATGTGATAATATCCATAATTGTGTTCATAGATTGCTAACCCCTGTCGCTTGTTAGCATGTAATTGCTAAAAAGGAGAGCATGCAGTAACAGAGAATTTCATCATCTGTAGGTCACGGTTCCAGTGAATTCTTCATTTCTTTCAATGTTTAAGGCAAAGATAATTCTTTAACTGAACTTTGCGGTGAATGGCTGACTTAAATTCTTTCAATCAAGACGAAAACGCTTGAACTGCTCAATGCTAAATAAACCTTTCAATTTAACATACAGTCTAAGTAAATCAGTACCTCTGGAGCATCTGGGGCATCTGTAAATTCAAAGAATATTAAATATAACCTATTATAGTAGCATTTCAACAATGCCATTTTTCAGAGTGCCATTTATTGCTGTCCACCAAAACTAACACTGATGTATAAAATGGAACAGTCAGTCTTTTATCTGTAAGCTTCTTAACTTCAGATTGCCTGACAGCATTTTGTAGGAACATTACTCTTTAGAACTCAGTGGTATCGGCTTCCTTTGGAACGTTCTGGTCTGGTCTTCAGCTGCCTCACCTTTGCAGTGCCCTTGAGTACATGTTGTTCCATGTTATGTAGCTGTCTACAGTATTTATCATTAAAGCAGTCAAATATCATGCTGTAATTCCAATTACTTAAGCATGTTTTGTACTGAATATCTAGAAACCTAATAATTTAAAAGTAACCTTTCACATGGTTAATTGAAACACATATATGATCTGTTTGGTTATTCTGGCTTCATTTGTGTGTTTCTCCAGAAAGATTAAAATACAAAAGAAAACTTCAGAAATAGTTCCTTTTATTGCATCTTGTTAAAGGAAGAAACAGCCCTGTGGGAGGTATGATGTGCCAAACAAATGCAGTGCTTTCTCACGGAGTATATACCTCTCAGCAGGGAAGCACAGCACCTCTGTTCTGTGGAACTGCTTTGCTGTCCTTGCTCATTAACTTTGAATAAGCAAGTCTACGAGAGGAGATGAGCACACCAATTCCAGAAATTAGTTCTTTCCCTGGCCATTTGCACTTTGGCCTAGTTATAGTAGGATAAGTTTGTTACTACAGTGATTTTTTAACTTGATTTTCTTTAGTGGGCGGGTGCACTGCCTGCATTTTGTAAATTGCTCACTGAATTTTCATGCACTGTACCAACACTGCAAGCATATCATGAAGATATCAAGCATTAACTTGGTTACAGTGTGACCAGATTCTGAGATGTTGCAGACATAATCTTATCATATTCAAGTCAGCATTTGTGTAAATGCTAACCGAATGCATAAAATAAAACCTCTGTAATATAGCTGGAATGCATACATTGATAGTACCATAGATTATTGCTAGACAGTTGATATGGGTGGACCATTTGAAGCCTAGACAAAACAATACCTACAACATGTTTCCCCTTTCTGTAATGAGTTGAGAGGTCAGCACAATGGTATATTTATGATTTCCCAGCTGGTCATCCAAGTAATGTTTGAGGAGAACTAGGGGGCTTCTTCATTTAATATGGGGGAGCAGTCTATTCTAGAGCAGGGTAATTCTTTAGAAGAGGTATTTATGACACCAGTAGGTTCTGTTTACATTGCAGTGGACATTTAGTACTCTAATGTGAGTGTTTGTGTAGCTGCATGTTTTGTGAATTTGTAGATGGTCATATAACATAGGATCATATGAGGGCTTGTAAGCAAGGCAGACCACCCCACAGAGTCTGTATATAACTGAACTACAGATAGGACTTTAAGGGCATAGAACTTAGGATTGTGATTTTCTTAGTGAGAAAGCATTAGGATTTTTTAAGTTCAATCCCATGTTTGGTAAAGTACATGCCAAAGGTATCATTATATTCTATTTTGAGACTAGTAGGGGAGGAGTAGAGATAGACAATAACATTCCTGGATCTAGAAGATATACACCTGGCAATCAGCTGGGCTAGGTAGAAGTATTTTCAAATTATTGTACAGACATGGTGGTTGAAGGACCTCTCCTTGTCTGTGAAAGTGACCAAGTCCCTAATAACTGTATTGATTCTGAGTGGGGATGTACTAGGGTCCTTATGTTTACCAAAGGATACAATACTGCACTTTTTTTGCATTTAACTTTAGAATGTGGTCCTGGAACCATATGTTAGCACATGATAGATCTTCTTGTAGGATCCAAGATTTCTCAGAAGAGTTGATAACAGCTCTAAGTGTGCAGCAAACATGGTCATCCAGGGACCCTTGACATTATCTTGGACATTGGAGAAATATATACCAAATAGGACTGACTCCAAAACACAGCTCTGTGAGACTCTACTTTTGATTTAGAAGACTGCTGTCAATTTTGATGGTTTTGCCTGTCATCCAGTCTGCTATCTAGCAGTAATATATGGGTTTACATTTAGTTAGATTAATTTGTCTATAATGGCTGAATGTGAGATCATATCAAAGGCCTTGGCCATAATCAAGGTACACTGTGTGTATGGTTTTGCATGCAACTAATGCCTTAATGATGGTTTAAAAAAAATTAGAAGGTTAAGCAGGCAGGATCTTCCCTGCAAAAACCAAAACTGGTTAGGGCCGAGGGTTTTTAAGCTAGCAATATCTTTGCTTATGAGGCCTGTAATGATACCTTCCATTGTCTTGCAGACAAGGCTGGTAAGACTTATTGGTCTATAGTTAGGGAATAACCACACAATGAGTTCTCCATGCCTCTGCTATGAAGCCTTTTGAGAGTTCATGGTTGAATACGTTTAGGTGTATTTTGGAAAACATTGTTTTTTTTTTTTTATTTCTGAGTTCATTGTTTAATATCTTGATTTCACTTTTGTACGGTGAGGTTTTTAGTTTTATTTCTATATAGTTTGTTTATTCCTGGGGTCCAAAGGGTCTGTTCCTAAATGTGGTATTTTATTTGTGATAAATCAGAACCAATGCCTTAATGCAGGCATTAAAATGAGCAAAGAAATGCCCTGCTAAAACAACAGTAGTGGCTACTGGGTTCACTTTCTTTGAGGATAATGTATGTGGTTTGTTTTAAAAAGGTTTATTGATGATTTCTTTTTTATTTGTAAAGGTAATCAGGAACAATTTCACAAATTCATGGGGGACCTGAATGGTAACCCACATGATTTAAGATTTGCATATCAGTTAGGTTTGAGCTCTGTTGCATTCTTGGATGTGGAACATTATATAGGTAGTAAATATTGTATGCAATATAGACCATTTAGAAAGCCTACAGCTGTTAATAGTTTTCTTCATGCAAGTAGTATGCACCCCCCCATTTGATTAAATCACTCCCTTATGGTGAGCCTAGGAGAATTTATCAGCATAGCTCAGATAAAAAAATTGAAGGAAGTAAAACTGGATGAGGTTTATGAGTGGTTGTTGAGTCGTGATTATTCAGGGTAAATATTGGGTGAAGCAAGGAGGAAAGTTTTACAACAAAGAGAGGGAGGTAAAAACTTTTTGGGAAGGAAAAGGGAATCTTGTGATGACCAAAGATTGTTTTTTGTAGCACAAATCTCCCCATTTTCTATGAATCTGGAAAAATAATAAAAGAGCTGTGGCATGTGGTATGCCAAGATACCATGGTAGGATGTTTATTTCCCAAACTCGTGACCTTCTCATTTGGGAGGTATAGCAATTTGAAAGAATTGTTGAGTGGGATCTATGTGGTTACACATAAGGGGAAAGATTGGGGGCTCAAGCATGTGGAAAGTGCAACAAAATTAAGAATCTAACAGGAGTGAAGATCAATGGGATGTGGCTAAGGAATTGTATAATTGTGACTTTCACAGGGTGATATATGTCACGGGGTGTGGGTGTTTTTACACAAAATGGTATATTGGACAAACCAAGCAAAAAGTTTAAAGTAAGAATTATGGAACATTTGGGCGATATTAGAAGGGACACTTTGTGTAGTCCTGTGGCCCAGCATTTTTCAACAGTACACTGTGGGTCTGGTGAAAAGTTTATTTTTCAGTGTCCTAGCCTGTCCCCATTTGCCTGGGGGGGTAACTTTAGGGAGCAATTAAACAGATTGGAATGCAAAATGATATTAAATTATACAACATTATACCCTAGGGGATGAATTTAGATGCCAATATGACTTTGTAGGTAGGTATGTATGTATTTATTTATTTATTCCTTTATTGATTTGTGTATGTATTCAGTGATTACAAAATTGAATTTTGAATGAATTTTGTTGTTTTTAAAAAATTGAGGTTTGTATCATTAATATTTTAATTGGGTAAGTGATTAATTTTATGGGCACTGGGGTTGTATACATGTGACCTTTTTGTACTGTCAGTTTATTCCCAAAAGGGGAATGGCCAAGTACCAGAATAAAGGCAAACTTAATGGCCTTTGTTGTAGAGCTGTTTCCTGTTTTCTAGTTTTTTTTTTTTTTAATAACAATCTCTTTTGGGTATTGACATATTGGACCTTCTTAGAATTACACCAAAAGTCAAATAACTCTTAAAATCATATATTTTTGTTTAGATCGAGCCATCATTCTCAGTGAAAGTAGGATCTTGCTCAAGACTAACTATGTCAAATGCATATTCAGAGAGCTCGAACATGTCTCTCTTCATATAATACAGTGATGTATACCTCAATCATTTACGCCCATGTAGACAATAACCAGGTTGTATGTGTGCTTCAAGAGAAGGGATTTGAGCTTCTTTGTCACATAATATATTGTAGCACCTGGCAGGCAGCTCACTGTCACCCTTTCCTTGTTTGGTATGGTTATCTCACTATAGAGTTACATACGAGTAGGAAATTTTTATGTATAATTGCTGGACAGTGAGTCATTAAGGGCTTGATCGGGTCAAGTAGATGGTTTTGATCAGACTGAGGAAGCTGTATCCCTATTCTGTTAGTTATAGGTTAATTCAGACTGACAAAAAACAAAACAGGATAAGCCATGAGTGGCACAAATGTAATCCAGTGATCTAACATCACAAAGTTCAAAAACAGATAATAAAAATGCAGTAGATTCTAAGTACATTCCAAACAGTCAGCCATTAAAAGGATTACTTGATGTGCAGTTATTATGATGGGTGTCAATTAATACACTTCATCAAATAAATAAGTTACGAGAGCTTCACTGAATGGGGAGTGGTTATAACAGTTCATTTGACAGCCTGAGCTCATGTGGATAAAAAAGGAAAAAAAAAAAAAACGGGATTGACGATGATGATGACTTTTTTCTTTTTTCATCAGGGTTGATTTATATGGAAGCTCTTCCATACAGACTTACTTTTGAAATGATCAAAGTTCTACTGGTTGATGAGAATAGCATCTTTAGTATATTTCCTTATGACAGAACTTTCAGAAGTATGCAGAGGCAAGGGTGGCACCATGAAATGGTTAGTTTGATGAGACATGTCAGTTGTAGCTGTCCAGGATAATATCCTTCTAGCAATAAGCTAATTTTAGAATAATCCCAAAATTAGGTATTTTTTAATGAGTGGAGAGGTATATATTAAGAGTGAAGGTGAAAGTAGTGATCTGATTAAACAGTGGAAATATATATATATATATATATATATATATATATATATATATATATATATAAAAAAATTGTACCTACTCTATAGAATCAAGTCATTCCTTACTAACCACAGCAGATAGGATATAGCCAGAGCTCATATTCTCCCCACCCTACTATAGGCTTCTCCTATCCTCACAAACCTAAGTAAAACTGATATAGCTAAGCTAGAAAACTGCTACAATAAAATAGCAAGATTCACTACTAACTCTCTACATAGGTCTCACCACTACTATGCCTTACATTAACTGAACTGGCTAGAATTACCCCATCAATTATAGAAAGTCCAAACTGTGAGTAAGCAAACACGGCTCACTTGATGGTAGATAAAAGATAAAATTTTTATTCAGGTACAAACTAGTGAGCACTTTCGTGCCTCCTGGCCCTTAAAGAAGTGCCAGGAGGCACGAAAGCGCTCACTAGTTTGTACCTGAATAAAAGTTTTATCTTTTATCTACCATCAAGAGAGCCGTGTTTGCTTACTCCCAGTTTGGACTTTCTATTATTGCATTTTGCTTTTTTGGGAGAGCTTCATCCCCAGCTGCTTTTGGATTTGTGATTTGTACACCATCAATTAACTCTCACTCAACTCACCTTAGCTCACAAATTACTACACCAACCTAATAAAACCCCTGCTCATCAACTAATACTTCAGCCTTATACTAACACTCGACTATGCTGATCATCTTACAAATCACTACTACAGATTTCCAACAGCAGCAATAGAGCTGGTGACTCTCTCTACTTTAACTACATCTCCAAAATTTGGAATACTATCCCTCAAACATCATAACCACTGTCAAACTGTCCCATTTCAAAAACTTCTAAAACACGACTTCAGTAACAATTGGATCTGCACATGTAGCAGTCCAGGCTAATGCCTTTCCATCACCTAGTAATTCTACTTACTCTGCTCCCAACCATGTCCCTATAAGTATTTCTACACCTATGTCCTATTACTCTTATCTCACTCTACTCCCAACCATGTCCCTATAAGCAACTTTATACCTATGTCCTATTACTCTTATCTCACTCTACTCACAACCATGTTCATAGGTTCATAGGTTGGTACTAGGCTATTGGCTCTAGGGCCTATACATGCCTAGCCATATCAATTCCCTGGATATTTCTTTCTTCCCAAAGTATTTACTTCCCTGGACCCCTGTCTAGCAGGGCGACTGACGTGATCCCCGGGGTGAATTTCCTATCTCCCATCCAATCATCAAGGTTCTTTTTGAAAAGGGCCAAAGAGGCCCTCTGCTTGACATGTGTGGGCAGTTTATTCCAGAGTCTGGGGAGTCTCTGGGTCAGGAACCTATCCCTCCAGCATGTTTTGTTCATTGTGATAACAAGGTTTAGATCCCTGGAGCATGTGTCTCTGAGGGATTGGAATTTCTTTAAGTGTAGCATGTCCAACAACTCTGGGTTTGACATGGCCTTGTATGTTAAGCAGAGATCGCCTCTGAGTAGACGATATGTGACAAAGTATAGGTGGAGTTTTTTAGATGGTCAGCATAGGGCATCTGCTTTAGGCCTGTGATTCATTTAGTGAGGTATTTCTGAGGCCTTTTTAGTTGTTGCAGATGTCTTGAGAGGTACATACCAAATGGGGTGTTGTATTCTATAGTGGGTCTAATGAGGGACGAGTACAGTGGAACAATGACCTTCTTTTTCTGGATGAAAAGCCCTTAGTGATGAGGTGTGCCACATAGAAGGATTTCTTGACTGTTGTGGCAATGTGGTTATCAAAGGTGAGACCACTGTCCACCTGTGTCCCTAAGTCTCTCATCACACTTTCGGTGTTTAGTGTACTGCCACCTATGTGGTAATTCATGGGTACATGTTTTTTCCCAAAGGGGATAACTATACATTTCTTGTCACTGAGCTTGAGCCCATGGCTCTGGCACCAAGCATCTGTTTCTGTGATGCCTTTTTGTAGAATATCCACATCATATGGAGATTCAATAATGGCTCCCGGTTTGCAGTCATCTGTGAACTTTGTTAGCCAGAGTCCCTTAGTGTTGGACTGTACTTCAGAGAAGTAGATGCAGAACAAGAGCAGTCCCCAGACTGAACCCTGAGGTACTCCACTTGTCACTTGTCTGGAGCTGGATTTGGAGTCGGCTACTTTTACAGTGTGGGTTCTGTCAGTAATCCAGTTGGCAACCCATCGAGTGACATAGGGATTAATGCCCGGCTTAGTAAGTTTATCTATAATTCCAGAGTGGAGGATGGTGTTGAAGGCCTTGGCAAGGTCCAGATAGGCTGTGTGGACCACCTTGCCCTTGTCATGGCTCTGGAGACTGATTCGAAGAAGTCAATCAGGTTCAGGAGACAAGATCAGCCCTTCATGACCCCAAACTGCATGGGGTCCAGTGTTTGAAGGTTGCCAATGTCTTTGTTTATAAATTCCATGATAATACGTTCCATGGCCTTACAGATCAGGCTCATCAGCCTCATAGGGCGGTAGTTCCCAGGATCCAAGGTGGATCCCCCCTTGTGGAGTGGGATAACTGTAGCTGTACACCACTCAGTGTGCACAAAGCTTGAGGTGAGGTTATGATTAAACATGACACTTAGGTGAGGTGCCAGTGCATTTTGTAGTTCATGTAGTACACAACCTGGGATGTCATCTGGTCTCATGGATGCTGTGTTCTTAGCTTTGGAGAGTGCATTTTTTACCTGTGTGGCCATTATTACCGGAATTTGACAATCTTTCAGTATTGAGATGGGCCCTTTAGGGAGTGAGAGGGGGTTGAAGTTTGCACTGAATCGATCTACCAGGATATTGGCAATATCCTTGGGATCAGTATATTTAATGCCATTCTGTTGTAGCTCAGAGCAGATCTGAGAATTGCCATTTAGATTCTTGACATAGCTATAGAATGCCTTGTGGTTATCTTTGGAATCTTTGGCAATTTTATTTTCGTAACTAGTTTTGGAGGATTTTATGAGGGATCCCAGCTTCTTACTGAGGCTGGTAAGGGAGTTTTTTGCATCCTGGGATTTTCCTCTTTTCTGCAACAGTTTCTTCCTTTTGTTGTAAAATTTGTTTATGGCAAGGGACCACCAGATTGGCTTTTTAGAAGCCAAGAAAGAGAGTTAGAAGGACTGGGAAATTGATTGGCTTACTTTTTTTGGAGGAGAGCATATTGGTTCTATTGGGGATGGCACGATTCATGCACAAGTGGATGTGCTCGTACAGTGCCTTAGTGTAGGATTCAGCAGTCAAACTTTCAGTTCCTGTCTGCATGGGTGTCATGAAGTTTGTCACTTCTGACTTGAAATTGGCTTTGGAGAAGTTTTTTTATGGAGATTTCCTTACTGGGGGGTGGGGGTGGGATGTGGATGTCAAGGGTCACTAGCTTATGGTCAGACCTGACCAACAACGGGGTGACCATAGGTGTGGGGCATCGATTTCCCATGTTGGTAATGACCAGGTCTAGGATATTGGAGCCCCTGGTGGGACTAAGGATTAGTTGATCCAGGGCATTGGAATTTATGAATTCCAAGAACCATTGGGCAAAGGTGTTGGTACATGAGTAGTTTTCCCAGTTAATGGCAGGGTAGTTGAAATCACCCAGTATTGGGGTGTTTGGTTGTATCTTAATATTTTCTAGTATGTTTATAAAGGTGTAGTGAGAATCTTCGGGCATGGTGGGGGATCTGTTGCAAGCTACAACTTGGATTGCAGTCTTACCTAGTAACACTTGGTCCTGGTTCAGTGGCTGAAAAGTGTGGTAAGAGTTGTTTGCTGGTATTGCAGGGATGCTCTCTGGAGCCTTGAACTATGTCCCTATAAGTATCTCTACGCCAATGTCTTATTACTCTTATCTCACTCTACTCCCAACCAAGTCCCTTTAAGTATTTCTACACCAATGTCCTATTACTCTTATCTCACTCTACTCCCAACCAAGTCCCTATAAGTATTTCTACACCTATGTCCTATTACTCTTATCTCACTCTACTCCAAACCAAGTCCCTATAAGTATCTCTACACCTATGTCCTATTACTCTTATCTCACTCTACTCCCAACCAAGTCCCTATAAGTATCTCTACACCAATGTCCTATTACTCTTATCTCACTCTACTCCCAACCAAGTCCCTTTAAGTATTTCTACACCAATGTCCTATTACTCTTATCTCACTCTACTCCCAACCAAGTCCCTATAAGTATTTCTACACCTATGTCCTATTACTCTTATCTCACTCTACTCCCAACCAAGTCCCTATAAGTATCTCTACACCTATGTCCTATTACTCTTATCTCACTCTACTCCCAACCAAGTCCCTATAAGTATCTCTACACCAATGTCCTATTACTCTTATCTCACTCTACTCCCAACCAAGTCCCTTTAAGTATTTCTGCACTTATGTTCTATTACTCTTATCTCACTCTACTCCCAACCAAGTCCCTATAAGTATCTCTACACCTATGTCCTATTACTCTTATCTCACTCTACTCCCAACCAAGTCCCTATAAGTATCTCTACACCAATGTCCTATTACTCTTATCTCACTCTACTCCCAACCAAGTCCCTTTAAGTATTTCTGCACTTATGTTCTATTACTCTTATCTCACTCTACTCTCAACCATGTTCCTGTAAGTATCTCTACACCTATTCCCTATTACTCTTATCCCCCCCCATTCATCTCCATCCAACTCTTTTCACCCTTCTAACTTCTCTCCAGTTACTACACTCCATCTAGTAAATACTGATCTCCATCTGTCCCCTCACCCCTTTACCTCCATCCATCTAAATTCCTACCTCTCCTATTATTCTTCCACCCTCCTTTTCCCAGTCCTTCTAACTCTCTTTCTTGCCTTTACTCCCCAGCAATCCCTCAGTACTGTGGCAATTACTCTAGTTAAATACTCTTCACTTCTAAATCTTCCTCTTCTCCCTCTAGTATACTTATTTTATTTACACTGTTGAAGACTGAATCTTGAACTGTGTTCTTACTGGCACCTTAGAGACTGTGTTCTAAATGCAATATTCTAACTATTCATAGGTTAGTTCATAGGTTAGTACTAGGCTAACTGTCCTTGTAGGCCATTTTAAGCCTAGCCAATTACCCCATGTGAGAATCAAACCCTGCACCTTGTGTCTACAAGGTAAACACCTTAACCATTATGCCATCCAACTACGATGTAATAGTATTTTCACTTACTTTGTAATCAGCTTAATCTCCGTGATTGAATGTGCACCTGTGATGTGGAATTCTTGTTTTTGTGCTTACGTATAATTTTTTGCAATTTTTTAAAATTTTTTGTAATTTTTGTAATTGTCTCTGCAAATTTTCTCCCTGGACCTGTGCTGAATATGGGCTCTCACCCAGTTGGACCATCCCCGTAAACAAATGTAGCATAAAATAAATAGTGGCATGTGGTAATCCAAGAAGGACCGCAACTATTAAAGAAAAGATCAAGAATGTTTCCACCTCTGGTGGATGCTGAAACAATACACACTAGAGAGCTAGCATTCAGACAAGAAACACTTTGATGATTGTATAGGCTAGCAAGTTGATTGTGGAGTAATTAAAGTCACTCATCATAAGGGCATTTGGCTTAATGTTTTTGATCAAATGAGAATTTGCTATGTTGGAATGCTCATGAACTGAACATTGTCTAAAAAAGCACAATGAGACCTGCTTGAACTGGATATAGATAAAGTGTTAGCCTGAAATTGATTAGTTTTGATCAGTATCCTACTCTAGTAAACAAACAAACAAACAAACAAACTAAGCATAAATGCATAAATAAATAGAGGGGACCCATGGTTCACAATGGTATGGCATTTTTTGAGATAGTTTAGGTCATCTATAAGTTCCAGATTGGTATTGTGTAAGATCTGATGCATCACAATAGAGTTCCTGAAAAATATTGATATCCCACAGGTCTCAATGGCCCAGAACATATGGTAGACTGAATGACCTGTTAAGAAAGAACTGCTGTCAACCAAAACCAAGTATAGGCAACTACACTAATACAGATGTCTTTAAGAGTGACATAGGCCTAAAGCTTAGAAAGTTTGTTATCTCATCTTCCATTACTGTGTACAACAACCATATTTTTGATAAAATGGGACTTCACTGGGCTGGAATGCTTATGAGCTGAACATTGTCTAAAAAGGCACAATGGGGGAAGCAAAAGTTCTAGCCTCTATACAAAAGCTTGTCCATGTGACATGAGACACAGGTCATCTCTAACAAAGCAGGGAGTCTGTTGGCCACCTGGTTCCAGGCAGAAACATATTTAATCCCCCTAGAATGAAATCAATTAAAAGCAGTCACTGAATCCAGATACTTATTTCTTTGAAAATAGGCATCATTCTCAGTGAGAAAGAATGCTGCTAAACAGTATCGGTTTACCTTCTTCAGTTATACAAGTGGTGAGTTCAATTTTGTCTCACTGCATATTATTTAAGGTACAGGACCTGGGGTAATTCACCTTCATATGGGCAACAGCAGGGCCATATTTATATTTAAAATGGTAGTGGAACCTGAGGGCCTTTATGATATCCATTTATCCTACCAGCACAGAAAGCAACTAACTGTAATCTTTTTCCTTATCCCATGTGGTAAGTACAGTGTCAATATGTCTGGCAGTGGAATTACCTAGAACAAGGGCTTTATGATTTGAAGCAGGCCTATGTGACATTTGAGGCTGAGACTTACAGTCTTGATAATTTTCTGTAGGTGCAGTTGTAGGGTTGTGTACTAGTGTATATGCAGATACTGGTATATCCCTAGATAACTAGGGTATTTTTGGTGGGTACCTGGGAAACATACACAAGCATGTTTTTGACAAGACTGATATACTGACAGTGTTAGAAGTAAAGATATATACCTAGAGTCTTAGTCGGTAATGACATCTCTCACAGACTGAAGTTAGAAACAACTAGGGATTAAAGGATAGTCAGTACATACATACCAGTTCTTATACTGCCTCATTGTGCTTACTGCTAACAAACTGGTCAGGTGAGAAGTAAAAACAGTTCATGGCTCCACAATGATGGGCATTAAGTTCTTTACACTGTGTCATTGCAATGATAAGATTAAATCTGAGAGTTATATCAAAGGATCAGTGTTAACTTAACATGCTATATTTGAGGGCTGACATTAAGATAACTACAATAACAGAAAATGAGGTGGTGAGGGAACAGTTAAAAATCAGTAGAGAAAGAGCTAGTTGATGATGTGATGTAGCAAATACTAGTTAGCATGTTACTTACAGTAGTTGGGGTGACAAATAGTGACTGGGCAGAGATTAGCAACAATATAATGGCACAGAATTACTAAGTAAAAACAGCAGATATAGTCTTACATGAGGTTTACGCAGTCTAAGAGCAGAACAAAAAAAAAACATTAAAACAGTCTAAAATTAATATAGTATAAGAGCAGCAAAACAAGAAAAGCATACCATGGTGCTAGCAGTTGTACAAGGTCATGCAGATATGGAGAATATCAATTAAATTACATGAGCACGTGTATACGATGAGTGGAATCACTAGTTAGATGTTGACAAGTCACTACAGGGTACAAGGCTGCAGTTATCACAAGATTCAGCAGCAGATAAAAGGTAATCTACAATCTGGTTATGAATCACATATGTTACAAGGTCAAATAAGTACAAGATGGAGCAGCTTCCAACTACTTTAATCTTCTGTTTGCAGTATAAATGTGAGTAGGAGGTTTGTGTAAGCGATAAACTTATCTTTATCATGCAGGCACAAGTCTCAAAAAATATAATAGAGGGGGGCATGGCCAAGCTGCTAGAGTGAGAACAGCACTTTCTGTTTGCTCTGCCTGTGAAGTTATGTTTCTGACAGGATTTTTATAATTTTATTTAAAAATCTTCAAAGATTTCACATCATACCTGTTCCTTATACTATTGTGGATTATCTACTGGGAAAAAAATCAGACTTTTATTGAATTTTCCTCACAATTTACTGTCAGAACTTCTAAAGCTGTATACAGATTGCTGAAGCCATGAGCCACTCAAAATCTTCAGTTCAAGATTCTCTCATGAAAAAAGAACTCCAAACTATAATTAGTAGTATTCAAGGCCTCTCGACAAAAATGGGCAACTTGGAACACATAATGGAAAACATGAAGAAGGAAAGCAGGAAACAAATTGAAGAGATGAAAGAAATAATCACAAAACACTCAGACCAAATTGCCAGCATAGAGGAATCTGTCACTGAATTAGATAGAAGACAAATGGAGAATGATGCTCAAATCAACTTTCTTCTGAAGCAAAATAATTCCCTAACAGAAAAAAAATAGAAGACCTGGAATCAAGATCAAGAAGAAACAACATTAGAATGTATGGGGTCCCTGAAAAGACTGAAGGTAACAACATGATTCTTTTTTTGAATAACTGGCTACCTAAGATATTAAACCTTCCTGAATCCCTGTCATTCGGAATTGAGAGATCTCACAGGTCTCTATCTAATCCATCTTTTTCAAAAATCTCTTCCTCAGTAAAATCTATTATTGTCAAATTCTTATCTACTCAAGATAAAGATTTAGTTCTAAGAGCTGCTTAGGCAGGGAACCCCATCCATGACAATGGAAGGAACATTAGATTTAACAATGATTATAAACCTGCCACTATAACAAAAAGGAAAGCATGCATTCCTCTAATCAAAGACCTTAAAAAGCTAACATAAAAGCTCAGATCCTTTTTTCCAGCTAGAATAAGCCAGATAGGCAGAAACTATTTAACAATATAGAAGAAGCTACTGATTTTGTCAGAAGAAACAATCTATTAGATAAACTAGAAGACATGGACCTATCTTTACCAAGTTTAAAAAGACAATCTACCAATGGAAAAACAATAACAAGTGATAAAACTAGTAAGAAACTTAAAGGGAAATACGTTAACTCATCTTTCCGTTTACTGCTTGCAATGGACATATTTCTTTTAAAACATAAGAAATCAGCAAATATATTACAAGGTAAACTCTTTTAATATACTTTTATAAAAACATATTTTATTGTTTTCCTTTGTTCTTCTTCCTCATATATTGTGCTTTCCTATTTTGTTCTCCTTTCCTTTCCTTCTCCACTCATTGTTTCTGAAATAGATTTAATCAAGCATTCAATACTTCCTAATGTTAAAGTTTGTTGAAAGTGACCTTAGCCCTTGTAGAAAAACACAGTATGATTTAACTGGACTTTTTTTATGTATATAGCGAATTCTTAACAAACATCCATTTGAATGGCTTAGTAACATGCTTTCAGTAGGCAAACATAGTACATACATGAAGTAGACAACTATTTCATCTGAAAGAGAAATGGGGGATGTGGGTCATATAGGAGATATGCAGCTAGAAAGATTCCTTTGTTTGAATTAACAGCAGTTGATTGCTGATGAAGTCTGATTATACACAGACGAAAACGCGTGTGTAAAGAGCGTTTATGGTTGGTGTGTAGCGTGTTTCTAATAAACGTTTTGAACGCTGAAAAAAGATTTACTGCTCTCCGCTCTCCAGTTTTGTTTTGTTTTTGTTTTTTAGCAGTTGATTGCAGTCAATTAAGTGTGCTTATTACCCTTATTGTTAGATAATACTATGTAATTACTTACTTAGAGAATGTTTAATGAGGTTACATTGATATGGGTGATGTTTTATGCTTGGAAATACATTTACTGTAACAGTTACTTATCAGTTTCTGTTTTTTCCCCTAAATGCACTAATTCCCGGCTTTTTACATGCAAGCACCTGTTAAAAAGGCATTTTCTTCAAATTGCACACTTTACTAATCTTGAGATTAGATCCATTCCTCGAGCATTTTTACAGCTTTCCCGAGTCCTGAAGTTATGGTATGAGCGTGGGAACTGAAAGATTGAGTCAGATGACCTTTGAACTCCCATCGCACACTATTTAATATCTGCAACGAAGGAAAATGGTGTCTTATTGCTGTATAGCCGTTTTTATGAAGATGTCAGCTCATTTAGACACCAAAAACTGTAAGTTACAGCTTAGAACTTAAAACAAAGCTGTATTTTGCTATTTTAATGATGTTTTTGCATTTAAATAATTGGATCCCTGTTTATTCACAGAAATACTGGCTTGTATTAACCACATAGCATTTTGTTTTCAGGGATGTGTTTCATGTGCTATGAGAGAAATGAATCAGTACATTATACTGTTGAACTAGGGCAAATACAGCACTTGTTGTTAGTAAATAATAGCTCTGATTCTCCCATAACTTTGTATGCACAGTAGTTTCTCTTTAATGCAGTTTCTGATATGAAGTTGTTTTATATAGTCAGTAATGTGATTTATTCACAGTTATACTATTTATGTTACATTTTTATATTTACCTGCCTACTTCTTCACAATGCATGCATAGCTTGCCACACATTATGTTAACTGTACTACTCATTTAATAAGAAAGCTTCTTTAGATGTCAAATACATTATGCATTAGTTAGAGTTTTGAATGTTAGTTTCTGAATAAGATTTGGTTTTCCTAGTGTTCAGGCAGGTTTTGAATAATTAATACATGAGAAACTACCCCCCCCCATTTTTTTTTTTTTTTTTTTTTTGCAAGTATAGGAAACATAGTTACATATCTAAGGTACCTTGCTTCAATAGAAGATATGTTTTTTAAGCAAAATATTTTACACATGAATGGTACTGTATTTCTCATATTTATGTTGACATTTTAAAGATACGTATAAAAGTTCAGGTAGAAATTTATAATTCTGTTGTAAGGGCAATTATATTTCATCTCCAACTAGTTGATTGTACAGTTTTAATAACTGGAATGTATAAAACAAAACTCTCTAAGTATACTTGATGCTGATCAAACATGATATGCCAAACACCTCTTATATTCTTTTATGTTGTAATGTACATAAGCTAATAGATGTTCTTTGACATCTAATATGAGATTAATCTATAGTGGAAGTTATGTTAGACTATAATTAATCAGAATGTCTACTGATCTATTAAATTGTATATTTTGGCATATATAATCCTTATCTAAACATCTAGATCAGTGGATTAAGATAATTTTGAGTGGGAGGGGGAGGGGGAGAGGGATGTGAAATGGGAAATTTAATGAGATATTCTTAAAGTCCTTTAGGATCAATAAAATGCAGGATTATACAATAACATAAATCTGATACTTTAATATTGTACAGAAGAAGGGGAAGAAGAGGGGGGAAAGATGAGAGTTTTACATATAGTATCAGACACTTATTTTTTACACTTACTTTCTGACAAATACAGATAGTTTTCATAACTGTAAATAATAGCTTTTAGTTTCAGGATAAACTATTATTATTTATTTTCTTTATCTATTTATATTTTATATCTTCTTAGGAACTGAGATATCACAACTAGTGACTTCAGTCAGATTAATCAACACAAAGTTCTTTTGTTTTTTAGAATTTAGTATAGATCACTTTCATACACGCTTTATGGGGTTATGCTATATTTTTATTACATGACATTAGTTTTTGTGATTCAAATCATATTGTATATCATTAAAAGGTTTGTTTTTATATTTAATCTGTATAAGTATTTAAATAAAGGCAGAAGCATTTGATGGATACTGATGAGAGTCTTAGGATGTGAAGATGGCGGTTTGGATAATGCATTCATCAAACCAAGAATCTAATTTTCCATGTTTAGGATTGTGTATAGTTATACTTGTTTCATTAGATATGTTTTGTTTTAAATTTGAGCCCATAACAAATTTTAAGAAAGACAATTGTTTCTTTAAGAATGTATTCATATACATGTTTATCCTTAATTGTTAATTGCCTTAACAATCCCATAAAAAGAAGAAGTCTATCAAATTATTTGAAAATGAATAAAGTAGACATAGCATTTCTACAAGAAACACACTTTATTAAAAAGGACTTAGAATATCTTTCAGTGGTTGCACAACACTTGTGGAATCCAAAAAATCTGCATAGATTGGAAGTTAAATCAAAAAATTAGCTAATTTAAGCTATATAAAATAACTTACTGATAACACAAGGAACAAACATAGGCAAGTGACAGACTTAAAGGAAATCTTAGAAATGCTTAGATCTTATCATGAAGCATTAAACAATACTAATTCAGATTCTATTAACACTTTAAAAGAAAAGTTTTTGATTGAAAACATTAATAAAAAAGTAACTAATGAACAAAACATCAAATTGATTAAACCAATCTCACTAATAGAAGTTAAGGAAAATATTAAAAATATTAAAAGCAATAAGGCTCCAGGAATAGACAGAATTATTGGTGAATTTTACAAACTTCTTCATGATGAGACTCTAAAAATTCTAGTGGCAGCTTTTGAGGAATTTAGAAAGTACGGAAATTGTTTCCGCTCATGGAAATATGCCATAATCTCTCTCATTTTAAAGCAGGACAAAGATCCCAAACTAGTAACATCATATCATCCTATATCTTTATTGAATGTTGATTATAAAATTTTCACTTCAATTCTCAATAAAAGACTAAATCAATTCATGCCAAAATTAATAGCAGGAGATCAAACAGGCTTCATATCGAACAGGAAAGTTCAAGACAATGTCATAAAAATTCTATCTTTAATAGATCTAGCGAATAAGAAAAATAAAGAATTATCCATTATTAGCTTAGATCTGGATAAAACTTTCAACTCTATAACTTGGCCTTATTTATATAAAGTACTAGAATCATTTAATTTTTCTCCTGACTTTATAAAATTAATAAACAATCTATATGAAAATGCTGTGTCTTATATCAAAATTGGGGCTTTCCTATCCACCCAAATCAAAATATTAAAAGGAACCAAACAAGGTTGCCCACTCTCACCCTTATTATTTGCCTTAGCAGTGGCACCATTAGCTAACTACATTAGAAACGGCATAAATATTGTTAGCTTTGATATTAATTCTTACTACTCTTCTAAAATACAACTCTTCACAGATGACATTTTGTTAACTATTGGAAATATAGATTATTCAATAGACCATATTATAAAATCTCTAAAAAAAATTTGAAGAAATCTCAGGCTTAAAATTTAATACTAACAGAATGAAAACTATACTGTTAAACAAAAAATCGTACTATATTAGAAAAACACGGTAATTTCAACTGGAAAAATGACACATTTAAATATCTAGGTGTACAGATAAAAACAAATTGGAAAGACATTATACATACGAATTATAATAACCTGATAACTGTGGTCAACGAACATTTAAGCAAGTGGGGAAAAATGTTTTTCTCTATGGAAGAAAAATTATCTTTAATAAAAATGTGCATTTTACCAAAAATGTTATTTCTATTTCAGACTATAATAGTTGGACCTCCTAAAAATTAATAAAACAACTCAACTCACTTCTGTTTAAATTTTTATGGCATCCGCATAACACAAGAATAATGTATGATTGGCATTGTAGGGAATGGGATAAGGGAGGCATTGCAATTCTGAATCTAGACCTTTATGCTGAAGCAGCTACACTTAATATAATGAGTCAGTGGTTAAGTAATAAATATACATCAAACTGGAAAAAATTGTGAGAAACTATATTGCTTTCTAACCTTGATGAGACAATAAATAATGACATGCTTACAGATAATAATAAGATGTATTTGGTTGTTAAAGATGTAATCTCTAAAGAAAACAGAATTGAAAGATATCCTCATTGTATCAGCTACATATTAAACAACTTTAAAAAGATAATGAACAGTAACTGTAAGACAAGGCATCTCTTAATTTTAATGTTTCCGGCAGCATTGACAAGAAAATGTCTAGATCCATTTAATATAAGAAAATTAATGGTGATGAAGGAAAACGGTCTAATATTTTGGCACCAATTCCTTGGTAACAGTGATATATATGACACAAATAGTCTTATGACAAGGTATAATTCTAATCAAAATAACTGGTTAAATATCCAAATTTTTAGAGAATATCTACTAAATGAGCTCAATTCAAGTGCTTGATGTTTCAATACATCCAAAAGTAATCTCTCTTTTCTGTGAACTGAATATGACTAACCACAACATGGACTTTTCATTATCTAGGATTTAAAAAACACTAAGAGCAGACTTACAAATACCAGAAGATTCTTTATGGAGTTATATTGAAAAAACTAAATAAATCTAATTTTTCAGACTCTGATAGAGCATTGGCATTAAAATCAGTTAATAACACAACTTCATCTCCTTTCTGGAAAATTTTCACTTGGAAGTTTATCCATAGAAGCTACATTATCCCTCATAAATTGGAATTGATTTCACATACTCGTACCCATAAATGTTGGAGATGTGATGAAACTTTATGCGCTGACTGGGCACATATGTTCCTTGAATGTAAAATGGTTACAAGTACTTGGCATGAATTTAAGGCCTTTTCAAAGGCTTTGTGGTCTGACAAATGTGACATTTCAGATTCATTGTTATTATTTAATGCACCAATACTAGTACATATCCCAAAGACACAAGTGCATCTTCTCTGGTCTCTTCTTGCAGTCGCAAGGAAAATTATCACATCAAACTGGAAAAGTAGAAACATCCTCTCTTTTTCTGAGTTTATTTTACTGGCCAGAACTGTATGTAAAAGAGAACTGTTAACCCTTTATTTAAGATCAACAAAAGTAACTCATAAGAAATTATCTTGGATAAAACTGAAGAATTTATTAGACAAGATGTAATATATATATTGTAAATTTTTGTATGTTATGGGCATTGTAAATAGTTGTGTTGTATATAGTTCTGTTTTATTCAGTTTGTTTAAATGCACAGAAATCTTTGTTTTGCTTGTACAAATGCAATAAAAACTGTTTAAAAATATATAAATACAATAGAAATCATGACATATTTATGCAAAATAGGAGCCAGGCAATCACTGAAGGTTGTGGAACATTCCACTCTCTAACAGTAATTTGGAATGAAGACACTTGCCATTTCATTCAAAAAAGCAGGATTGCAAAACCCAGGTAGATTCAATTGGCAAGTCACACAGAAGTCAATACAAAATACAGTGCAATAAGCTCCAGGTAGAAAAAGGGCTTATGAAATAGTGACTATATCATCTCCACCTTTTTTTTTTCC
The DNA here is from genome assembly GCF_019279795.1 of Protopterus annectens. NCBI lineage: Eukaryota > Metazoa > Chordata > Ceratodontiformes > Protopteridae > Protopterus > Protopterus annectens. The sequence goes on along the minus strand of NC_056727.1, from coordinate 294,819,838 downwards.
AGATTATATGCTGCAGTACAGACCAGAACTAAATCAATAACACCACTTAGCTTTTCAACATTCTGATTTTAAAATCTATATAGTCCACAGACAAAAGTAAATATTGTGGGAAGAAATATCCAGAGAATTGTTATGGCTAGGCTTGTATAGGCCCTAGGGTAGATAGCCTAGTACCAACCTATGAACCTAAAACAGGAGGCAATCAGTCAGTGGAGGTGTCACTGGAATCCTCTCTTCTCAAACAGTCAGTGTCAGACAAACTTAAATTATTGCTATGACTCATGATCTATTCATTAATAAGTAATAAAAAAGAAATTAGGTCAACACCAGGAAAAGATGATAACCGTTTTCATCCTTGAAAACAAATATTAAATAAGTGTTAGAGAATCTGCAAACCATACATTAAACCCTGACTGGTGAATGAACGTTCTCCAGTGGGGTGTTAATATATAGGCAATGCCCACTGAAAAATGAGTCTGACACTTGACAGTGGCCTATTAAGCTGCCATCGAGCTTGAACAGTAAAGAAGCTAGTAACTGCCATTATTTCATGCTCGCCAAGCAGCACTTTTGCTGTTTAGCGAGTGTAAAATTAAAACAATACAAAAGAAAGCTCACTCAAGTCTGCAAGAAAGGAACTTTTAAATGCTTTTAGGTGATTTGAGTGAGCTTTCATTTGCATTGTTCTCTATTTGGCTACACTCGTCTTTATGCACTGGATTTTCCTGTTCTTGGTGTAAAGTAAAAAAAAAAAGAAAAGTGTGTGTATGTGTTCATGTCTGTTTGTGTGAGCGAATGACTGCATGAAAGTGAGAGGAGACTGATCAAGCCATTATTTTACACTCACAAAAAAGCAGTGCTTTGCTGTTTACTGAGTTTAAAATTAAAAGAAACATTAAAACATGTGCATGCATGTGTCTTTGTGTGTGTGTGTTTATATTTCTGTCTGCATATGTATGACAGTAGAAGAGTGTGTGTGCACATGCGTGGGTGTGTGTGTGTGTGTGTGTGTGTGTGTGTGTGTGTGTGTGTGTGTGTGTGTCTTTGTGTGTAAGAGAGAGAGATCACTCAAGCAGAGGCAACAGATGTTAAAATTAAGAGGTATGCACACCTTTCAATCTCTTAGCTCAAGAAATGTGGATAAAGCCTAAAATAAGGGGGGGGGGTGACAAAGGTTCTAAAGTAGGAAGAGATTTTAAATATTGCTGTTATAAAATGCTAGAATAAAAGGATTTGTTTTAACATGCATTTTCTGAAGGAAATAAGGTAAGAATCTCAAATGTATGTCATTATTTAATGACTTCAAGTCACAAAGAATTGCTAACAAAACACAAATTTTATGAGTAATGGACCAAAAATTGAGGTAAAAATCTGGACAGTTTTTTGAGAATCTTATATTTTTGATGTAAAATACTTCCTCCAGCATCATTTACATATACTACAGCAAGTTTGAAATATTAGGCAGAGGAATACACTGGTATATTATAAGTAAAACAAAACAATTTTTCCAGACAGCCCATTCTCTAAGTACAATAATGACCTCTAAGTTATGTGTTACTAGCACCATGGGCATGCGTTATTTGCGCAGTAACAAAACATTTGTACAGTTGGACATTACTGCATGGATACTACCTTCTAGTATTTTGGTGTTCGATATTCTAAATATCCATTTCTGAATGATCACAAAGTCCAGAGAAAACTAGAGATGGATGGTTGTAAGAAACTTTTTTATCGTTTTTTGGGACAATGTACAAACCTTTCCATTAAATACTTTAAGCTGTTTGTCAGCACTGGAACTGAATGCATAAAAATTATAAATAATTTGGATAACAAATCAGACAAAGTCTCTTTGCTCATTGGTAAGTTTATTCCAGTAGCAATGTACTGTCACCTCACTGGCCTTATGCCTTTTAGAGAGTAGCCTTCTCATGCAAACATAATAGTTAGTAACTAATATATAATGTTCTTATTGATGTAGTAGTTCAGCTTTCAATGTTCTTTTTCAGACTCAACCCTTGCAGAGACTGCAATAAGTCTGCCAACTATTATAAGGAACTGAAAAGTCTATCACCAAACAAATGGCCAATGATCATCATATACTTGTCAAGACTGGATCATATTCCACAATTCCTCAACCCTATTATGGAAGGAATGTGTCCCCATTGTGGTATTACAGACTTTCATTAAAAAACTATATATATCTATATCTATATATATATATATATATATATATATATTTGTGTATATATATATATTTCTAGTATTCTGTCAATGTTGAAAAAAATTCTAAACCTATCGTAACTATTAATATATCATTGTTCATGCATTTTATTATATACAAGAATTAGATGTTCACTGATCAGCCTTGTATCAAACAGAATACAATAACAGCTGTTTCAATCTATTTCTATAACTCAGATGTTTTACTCCATCAATTTGTCTAGTAAAAAAAGTTTGATTTCAAAAGCAAAAGAGAAAACGTGCTTTAAAAACTACTAAAAAACATCCAAAACAAAGCACTCAGAAACCAGCGTAATGAAGCCAACAGAACAGCGTAAATTGGAGCAGAAGAACTATTTATTTTGCTTACTCCCCCAATTGGGGAGGTGATGCTGGTATCCAATTCCTCCATAACAAACAATGGCTTGTTATGGAGGAATTGGATACCAGCATCAACTTCCCAATCAGGGGAGTAAGCGAAATAAATCGTTCTTCTGCTCCAATTTACGCTGTGCTGTTGGCTTTGTTATGCTGGTTCCTGAGTGCTTTGTTTTGGATGATGAAAGTTTGATTTCATTATAATCATGTTATCTGAGAACAATTACAAATACGAGCAGTTCCAGAACATTCCACGTGAGATCTTACAACAGCTTTATAAAGTGGGACTAAGACTCTTTCTATCATGGCTAGAGACGCTGAGTAAGATATACCTAATAACTGCATAGCACTTCTAAAATACAAAAGTAAGATGATTGTCATACTTCAAATGGCTATTCATCACCAGACCAAGACCCCTAATCTTTTTTTCTACTCGTTTAGTGCACATGGGGAAGCATGAGTTGTTAGACATGAAGTTTAATACTTTGGTCTTACTAGCATTAAGCTTCATGTACCTATTCAATGGCCAGGATGGCAAGGAATCCAAAAACAAAAATCTTGTAATAATTACTCATTACAGAGCTAATGATTGACCCAGTTTTTATGTCAAGAACAAACTTGCTGAAAGTACACTTTTCTGAATTGGAATATCTGATATAAGCAAGTTGAACAGAAGGGTTCAGTGCAATTAGCCATGGCATGCCCCATATCTAACTTTCCTTTCTTGTCCTTTCCTTTCCTTTATTTGCAATATTATCTTTAATTTTTACCTTAAATAATCTCACAGTCAACCAACAGTCTATCTATTTCATAATATATTGTTTGATTCTTGGATTATACAAAATTTTCATGACTCCTGAATGAGACACAGAGTGGAATGCTTTAGCCAAATCTAGGTAAATCATATCAAAGGAGAACCCTGCATCCACACATTTCCATATGTTCTGCTAAAAACTTAATACACTGGCCAGGCAGGACCTCACTTGAGAAAAGTAGTGAAATACAATTTAACGTGAGAAATAATTCAGGTCAAATGCACACATGTTCAAAGCAACTTGAAAAAATGTTCTTTTAATTATGCTCATCTTTCAAAAAAAAAACAAACAAAGAAAATGATATAATGAAAGACTATCTAGCGCACTTATTGTTTATTACTTCCCATACTAGTTTTTTAAAAATGTATTAAGTCACTTCTCATTATCTTGCTCCATATGCCATACCATTCTATACTTAATTATTTTATAATTTCTCTATGTATAGTAAAAAACGGCAAGATATTCTTTGACAGGTTATTTGATATTTTTCCATGATGTCAAGCACGCTCCTGAATTATGTTCTTTATTCTTAGATGTATGTCTTCTACTATTTCACTACATCTTCAGCTAAGAAACACCCATCCCCCTACCACAAGACCACACTAAAACATGCCAATAAGGAGCGTAGGAGGTCTGTTATAAAATGTAAAGCAGAGTGTGAACTGAAGGTTGCTAGAGAAACAAAAGGAAACTACAAATATTTCTTCAGTTATGTCTGGAAATGAAGGAATAATGTTCAAGAATGCACTGAGTTCATCCATAATAATTTCACACATTCCAGTCTCGAGGATATAGCCAATATATTAGCAGACAATTCTAGTGCTACCTTTACATCACCTACCCACATTGTTGTGTCCACTATCCCTGAAATCTGACTTTTCCTGTAATCCCTTTGGAACAAGCCCTAGATTCCCTTTCAAGGGTTGAAAACAATTTTTCTTATTGATCAGATAACCTATCACACTACATTTTAATCAGTGCCAAGTATGTGCTATCTAAACCTGTGCTTAAACTATTCAACCTTAGCCTACCCACAAGGTTTGTCCCTGATGCCTAGAGAACTACCACCAATGAGAAGGGTTGTCCCTCTGTAGGCACAGGCAATTATAGAACAACCAGCAAAGCCATAGAACATATTGTAATAGAATTAATTTATGCAGATATACACAAGTTAACTGATTTAGACTCAAATTAGTTTTGTTTTGTTTTATGAAGGGCAGATTCTTCCTTCTTAACCTAGTAAATGTCTTTGAAAACTTTGCAGAGGCTGTGACAGGCAATTATAGACCTACCAGCAAAGCCATAGAACATATTGTAACAGAATTCATTTATGCAGATATACACAAGTTAACTGATCTAGACTCCAATTAGTTTTGTTTTGTTTTATGAAGGGCAAATTCTTCCTTCTTAACCTAGTAAATGTATTTGAAAACTTTGCAGAGGCTGTGGATAGTTGTCTCTCTGTGCAAGCAGCATTTCTTGACCGGGCCAAAGTTTTCGATGCTATCCCCATGCTGGTATTATTGAACAGTTAGACAAACATAATAATGTAACCCCCTACATTGTCTACTGGCTTGGAAATTGGCTATCCAACATATCCCAAGTAATGAGAGCTATCAGCACCCACTCTGAATTTAAAATTGTAACTAGTGAGATACCATATGTATCAGTGTTGGTCTCTTTCCTGTTTAGTAATATTCCTAATGTGTGGTTGACTAAGTTTGTCGATGACTGCAAGCTGGACACTGTTATTTGCTAATCCACTGATACTTAACTGTCCCAAAATGGCAAGAGTATGCACGTTCCTAGTGTACTGAAAATGGCCTCAAGCTAAATGCAAAAAAGTGCAGCATAGTAGCATTTGGCAAAAAAATAAATGCTCCCATCTTTTATATTATAAATGGTACTCCTCTTGAAAATGATGCAGTCATAACATACCCAGGTGTTGTATCTGTCTCTCATTCAATTATTAGTTCAATCATCATGTTTCCACAATAGTTGGAAATGCTTCTGTCAATCCCAATTAATTGTTAAGGGAATATCTTCAAGATCCAAGTCATTGTATCACTATACTCCTCCCTTATCAAACCTATCTTTGAATACAATGATCTCATAGTATGTAAAACACCAGGCATACTGCTTAACTGGAAAGGTACCAGAAAAAATGTAGACATTAAATCCTTCAGCCATCCCAACAGATTAGCATGATTCTCCTTAAACTCAATGGCCTACCTGCTGCTCCAAGGTGACCTGTGTCTCACTATTCAAGTGAAGAATGATCCAACTCTATTTGACCTTCTATTTTTTTGACAAACACTTGTTCTAGGGGCTTACATTTAGACCAACAAATAAACAAGACTCACTGGAGGGATAGGGTCCTTACTCAACATATTACCACAACATATCAAACAAATTACTCCTTTGTCTGCCTTTAAGGTTAGTCTTGAAGGGCAGATTGGTAGGTAGACATACATTTTTACCAGGGTTATCATGTATAACCCTGCTTAATTTGGGAGGTGACACTAATAACGAAATGCAGCAAGAACATTTTTAAGTATGTCTACTTAAAGGTGTTTATGTCTAGGACTCTTTTAGTCCCTGTGAACACCTGGCAAGCATTTTTCTTATCTTCCTATAACTGCTTGACAAAGCCATGGCAATCATTGGTAAATCCTAAAATACCCACACAAAGTTGTGGATTATTGATTAAATATAGCATGTATCCAAACTTCCTCAGACAAAGTTACACAAGCAGTCAATGACTTATATACTTATACAATTAATAAATAAAACAATAAAACAATTATATAAAAAAACAATTGAATAATTAAATAAACAACTCAATTCCTTTCCTCCTATGGAAAACTATTTACTTTGTATTTTCATATATAATTCATGATTTTATTACTAAATGCCTAGACACTAAATTAGTGACTTGAATTAATATGAAATACAAATGTATTAAGTAGAAAATATATATATATATATAAAAATATTTGTGGTATAATTGAATAAATTAAATACCTGGGGCTATGTTTTTTGTGTTAACCCCCCCCACCCACACACACACACACACACACACACACACACACACACACACACACACACACACACACTCTATCTATCTAGCTGTTTAAGTTTCAAAATGCATTTAATGGAAGCATATTCATTAAGGCCAGGGTGTGTGTGTGCAAAAGTTCTAATTTGCCGCAACAATTCCTTTTCGTCTAACCTTAATGCCCATGGCCCTCCTCTTTTGTTAAATAGTTCCTGGTGCACAATGGCAAACAAAAATTTGTGAGTGGGATGTTGCAATGTGTGCCTAGCCAAAGCATTTGTGGTCTTACCTTTACTTATATGATACGTATGCTTGTATATGCGTTGGTGCACTGTCCTTTCTGAATGGACAGGATTTTCAGGGTGCTCGCCAGAAAGCTACTCTGGCACAACAGAATTCCAGCTGTCAGGGGCAGCAACAGAAGAAGCAGAATCACCGGAGGAGGTAGCCCATGGCTCGCTTGCTAGCCCTTTGTTTACATTGAGCTCCCAAGTTGACTTTAAAGTTTTTAACTATACCAGTTTTCAGTTGGATATGTGTTTTGTTGATTTTTTATCTAGGGGGCTTTCTTTTGTGCCCGACAAAGGGGCTGATTTAGCAAAAGCCATTTTGGATTTGAAAATTTTCACTCGGAAACTTAATTTAACAGTGTTAATGGGCAATACACCTTACTTAACACATGATTTGAAAGTTTCGTGTTTGTTCAACCCACCACTACACTCTACTATAGCATTCTTCGAACGCATTTGTGAAATGGATTTGAAAGATGGTATACGCAGTAACATTTCTAAGAAAACTACTAGTAATATAACTCCAGATGACCTGGACTTTTTGGTGTCCCTGTAGTTACACAGAATTCAGGTAATGAAACCCGATAAGGGAGGGGGGCTTATATTTATGCATGAGCATGATTACATAAAAAGATACATGATGTTTTGGAAGATGACTGTTATGAGTTGATTAGTATTAATGAAATTAACATTGCATATAAGAAAATTTATAACCATATTAACGATCTGTTTTTGGAAGATAGTATAATTTTGGATACACTTCACTACTTAACCATGGCAGCACCAAAGACACTGGTCATTTTTGGATGTCCTAAATTACGCAAGAAAGTCTCTGATCTGCCTTTTAGACCTGTAGTTGATGGACGAGGCTCTATTGTATATGCTTGTGCCAAGTATGTTGATGGAAAACTAAAACCAATCATAAAAGGGGAAGAACATATTTGCCCAGATTCATGGGGATTTTTAGAAGGCATAAACAATTAAAATTTAATGCCAACTACATTTTTTTAACAGTTGATATAAAATATTCATACACTGTTATCCCACAAGATCAAGGCATAGATTGGGTTAGGCATCTATTGTCTGCCAAAGGCATGGATAATGATGAAATACATGTCTTGGAAATACTCTTACAGCTAGTTCTCCACAACAATTTCATGTTATTTGATGGTCAAGCATATAAACAAACTAAATGTGTTGCCATGGGTGCACCTTGTGATGGTAGCTTTGTCAATTGTATTTTAACATATTGGGAACATTAATTTTTATTTAAAAATGATTTGTTCCAACAACATGCTGCCTAGTATACTAGATACCAGGACAATATGTTTTTCATTTGGAAAGGCGATGATACCACAGTTCCAATTTTTATAGAAGAGATTAAATGTTTCACTAACATTTTGGATTTCACCTTTCAATTTGAAACATAAGCTATCAACTATCTGGATGTGTACATATCAAAAGATACAGCCCATAACAGATTTAGAACAACTATATATAGGAAATCCACATATTCCAATACTTTTTTGCATTTTTCTAGCAGCCACCCCTTCCATCAAAAGAAGGCGGTTATGAAAGGCCAATTGGTCAGGGCATCAAGGATGATTCCTTTCGAGGATGATTTCCAAGTAGAATGTAGTTTACTTAGATCCATGTTCAGTAGTAGAGGTTATCCACCCAGACTATTTGATAAAATAAGGCAAGAAGAGGTTAACAAGAGAAACATGGGACATTTTAGACCTATCCTGTTTAATGGATACCATGATTTTATTCATGAGTCGGATGGTGATAGAAATTGTTATGCACAAACGAATTCCCATACTAAAGGCATATTAGACATGGGTGATCCCACACTTATCACAACTTTTTCAAAGGATGCAAAATTGTTTCAAATATCATCTATAAGAATTGGGCACTGCTGGCAGAAGATACACACATCAACAAAAAGTTTGAAAAATTGACACACATTATTTATCGGCATGGCCAAAATTTAAAGGACATCTTAGAACTTCCAAGCAGAATTACAAAGAAAGAACATGGGTATGTACAAATGTGGTCACTGCCATCAGTGTCAGCATATTCATGTGGGCACTAAAATAACCATTAGAGATGTTGAATACAACATATTAGGTAAATTTAAATGTGAGTCAAAGGGCATTGTTTATGCTGCTATATGCCAGCAATGCCAATCCTTTTATATAGGAAAGACAGAAAGGACAGTGTGCCAACGCATATACAAGCATACGTATCATATAAGTAAAGGTACCACCACAAATGCTTTGGCTAGGCACACATTGCAACATCCCACTCACAAATTTTTGTTTGCCATTGTGCACCAGGAACTATTTAACAAAAGAGGAGGGCCATGGGCATTAAGGTTAGAAGAAAAGGAATTGTTGCGGCAAATTAGAACTTTTGCACACACACACCCTGGCCTTAATGAATATGCTTCCATTAAATGTATTTTGAAACTTAAACAGCTAGATAGGTAGAGTGTGTGTGTGTGTGTATGTGTGTGTGTGTGTGTGTGTGTGTGTGTGTGGGGGGTTAACACAAAAAACATAGCCCCAGGTATTTAATTTATTCAATTATACCACAAATATTTTTATATATATATATTTTGTTTTCTACTTAATACATTTGTACTTTATATTAATTCAAGTCACTAATTTAGTGTCTAGGCATTTAGTAATAAAATCATGAATTATATATGGAAATACAAAGTAAATAGTTTTCCATAGGAGGAAAGGAATTGAGTTGTTTATTTAACTATTCAATTGTTTTTTTATATAATTGTTTTATTGTTTTATTTATTAATTGTATAAGTATATAAGTCATTGACTGCTTGTGTAACTTTGAGGAAGTTTGGATACTAGTCCTTATGAAAGCGCTTACGGAATAAAGTTTTGGAAAAGGAGAACATCTGCAAGTTTCGCTGTCTTTTTGTGTTTACGAAGTACTAGTTGGTTATGTTGTTTTCAAATATAGCATGTATTTCAGACCTTTAGGTTATTTGTGCATTTCAAATTATGCATATGTTTAGCCATTTAATTATACAGTAAGTATAAAACCTACACAATATATCTCACAATTATTTACCAGTTTAGCTCAGACCCAAGACATGCATACATTGCATTTTAAGAAGGGATTAGTCAAAACTACCTTTATTAGTAAATGCAGACCTGGAACAGATGAGTAGTGGATAGTGCCAATATACTATTTGTTTTAGTAAAAACATTTTCCTTTTTCCTGCAGTTATATTATACCGTACAAATGGTCACACATATTTTAAAGCACTGTGGTGCTGATTTTAATTTATGCTCACTTTGTTGCTACAATTGTGGTCTGTGTACACAACCATTTACCCACAGTGACTAGAACACAATGATGGCAGTTAGGTGAACTGAGCCAGATTATGTGCTTTCACAGTGAAACAACTGGTGGTTGTTCAGTGCTGTAACTCTAAACCAGTGTTGTTTCTTATTCACTCATTGTTCATAATTAGATTCTTAACTGTAATTAATAAAACAAAAAAATCTGTGCTTGTTGTACATTTCTATTCCCACTGTAGGTAGTTTGACATATCTGCTGTTAAATGCCACTAGCTTAAAAAATGCATATAGCATTTTACAGATAGTTCTCAAGAATAATGAAAACTAAGTGTTCAGTAAAATCATTTCTGAGAAACAGGGTGAGGTACATTTAGATAGTAACATCAGTTGCTGCAAAGCAGCTTAAATTGTCTGTTTGGAAATGATTATTTCATTAAATTTAAAGGTCATCATGAATCCAAGTACACTTTTAAAGAATACATCATCATGTACAAAAATTTTATGATGATGAATCCAGTGCTTTTGATTTTCAAATGGTAAACATGAAAAAATTATTAGAGAGACAGGGCCTATTACATGTGCTTGAGACAAATTTGCTTAAGACAGATGCCCTCACTGTCACTCATTCATTTTGGCAAGTGCTCCAACTCCCACTAACTCATGTTCCTTAATTAAACATCTGTCCCAAAGCCCAACCTTTTCTAGCGCACTAGAGCCCTGACCCTAACCCTCAAAACTCTCACTGAGTCCCTAAACCTAATGTACCAATCATTCTCTAAACCTAAACTCTCCCTCCTCTCTCTAAATTTAATGTACCAATCACTCCCAAAACCTAAAATCCCTCCTCCCTAAATCTAATATACTAATTGCTCTCTAAACCTAAAATCCCCCACCCCTTCCTAAATCTAATGCACCAATTGCTCTCTAAACCTAACCCCCCTAAATATAATGTGCCAATTGTTTCCTAGCTCAAAATTCCCCCCACCCTAACTCTAATGTACCAATCATTCCCTAAACCTAAACCCCCTCCCTAAAAGTAATGTACTGATCACTCTCTAAACCTAAAATTCCCTCCCTTCCTAAACTTAAACTCCAAATCACTCACTAAACTTAAAATCCTCCTCCCCTCCCTAAACCTAAACTCATGATGACTCAATAAACCTAAAGTCCCCTCCTCTTCCTATACCTAAACTTCTGATTGCTACCTAAACCTAAAATCCCCATCCTCACGAGCACTTCCTGACTCCTTTCCCTAGCACATGAACAATTGCTTGTGGCAGCTGATTTGCTGAACTCATTTGTGAATTTGCATATGAGCAGGTGCTCACACAGGCTAACAGTTGATTGACTCCCTGGCTGCAAGGCAGTAGAATTCAAGCAGCAGGTGCTCAAGGTGCTGTGGAAACCCATAGGATTATTCATGATAACAAATGAGTCCAATATGGTCAAGCATTCAAAACAGACACCAGCAAATGTACTTACTCTGCATCAAATGTAAAAGGTCATGCTGCTTCACTTAGAAGTAATTTTCTTAGCATTACTGATTTCTTCCAAGTTGTAACTAAAAAATAGGAACATGATTGTATGCTTTGGCATAATCAGTATTTATGACCTATTTTATACTTATGAGTTATCCATGTGCGGTACGCCTCACAACTGACAGAAAATTGCACGTTAGGAAAAGCAGAAAGTTAAGTAAAATTAAAATTTAAGTTAATATACTGTTGAAGGAGAAAAGTTAAAGAACAAACAGGCACCACACATTTCTGGATCATTTTATCTGATAATATTAATTCATATCCATGTGTGGAGAAAAGGTAATAGAACTGAAAACTAAACATACTAATACTCAATGGGCCAGATTCAGGAAGCCTCCGTGTAAGAGTTATAACTCCTACACGGAGGCTGCAGTGAAACTGTGTGATGTCAGCATGTCATGCATATGCATGAGGTGCATGAGGCATGCTGAATCACACTAGTAACTCTTACACGGTCCGTGTAAGAGAGTAGGTATGTCAGTAGGCTAAGCCCTGCAAGCGGACACGCCCCCGGAAGACTAGAATGGCTGAAAGTAAACAGCCACGAGAGAGGCCATGGAAATGTGCATAAACACACTACACAACACATGCCCCGATAGACCATCACTGTATAAAGTGAAGAGATGTAATAAAATTAAATTAAAACCTTTTTTTTTTAAAACCCCGTAAATGTTTGCTACTGTGTGCTACTGTGTGTGTGCTACTAAGCGCAATCACAGTTAGCAATCAGTGGAAAAGGATATAAGAACTAAATATGCAAAGTAAGCCAAGAAGTAATAGCTTAGCGGTAGAGTTGCTGGCCTAAGAGTAGGCAGTGTTCGAGCCCCCACAACAACCTTTTTTTTTTTTTTTTGTAAATAAGCACTAAAAAGCCCCCTGACAGTATTGTACACATGTAAATGTATTCCCTTTTGTAAAATGGAATGAAACGGAGCATATATTCTGAAGTAACACAATAACAAAAATAGTCAGAAATGTACTGATAGCTAAGCTGCTGTGAGACGGAGTGCCCGTAGCTGAGTAGTGTTTAAAAAGCTGCAAACTGCGTGCCTGTTGCTAGGCATCGGTTTAACAGAGTGAAACTGTTTGCAACTAGCTGTGCTTAGCTGAACATGTGTGTCACTAGCCAATTAAGGTTTATCCCAGCGCACCGTTTGCGCGCTCCCACAAGCTAACTGCCAGTGCGCATGCGTTAGCTCAGCAAACGAGCGCAGACCTGGTTTTAAGTGCTTAAAAGTACTTTTGGCATGTTTAATTGACAGGTCTCAACTCATTTCTGTCAGGAAAATCAAAATCAGTTGCCAGATTCGAACCCAGGATACCATGTACTAGAGTCAAGGTACTAAATCACTAAGCCATGACAGCAATACCTAGAAATGCAGAAATAGCATATATATGGGATAAAATCCAGAATGGAGCATGATAAAGCATTTTCAGTGAAGTAGATACAATTCCAAAATGGCCAATCAGAGAAATGTGCGGGAAAATCGGCATATATAAGCCCCATAGGTGGGAATACACAGCAGAAACGATTGTAGATCAGAGCTGCAGTCAGAATGAGTGGAGTAGGTGAGGGACGTTGCTTTCGAGCACAGCGTTGGGGCGTTGAGGAGTCCAGATACATGGTCTGGCTCCTTGTCCATCATCACGAGGCCCAACTCATGCAGGGCCAGGTCTCATGGGGAGCATATAGGGCAGAGGCATGGGACCAGTTGGCTCGTGATCTGACCAGTGCTACTGGCATTCCACGCACTGGTGAGCAGGTCCGTCACCACCATGCGGACTTGAAGCGACACAAGCAAGACCAGTTGTCCGAATGGATCCAGGAGGCCCGGGATATGCCCAACGCCCCACTACTGAGTAAGTTACATTTTACTTATGTATGTAAGGATTTCAACTAGCTGATACCATGGAGATGTGTAGTCCAATATTACTTCTTTTGTATTACAGCTGCAGGTGTCCGCTCTATGAATCACGAGATACATGCCCGTAGGCTGGTGCCGATGCGCCACCGTGCAGGTTAGTAACCCCACCCAGTACTTGTAAATAAATATTATACTGTAGCATGTATCAGAACACTGCAGTGTATTGATTAAAAGTAATATAATGTGCAAGCAAGATTTGAAAGTCTGCAGGTATGGCTGCAACAAGTTCATCAGTATGCAAGTGTAACTGGAAATATAATTGATAGAATTAAACAGTGCTGTAATACAGATGTCCCACCATTAATTAAATATAGTGTAACCTGCAGTAGTCTCAAGAGTACAGCTTCAGAATCTGAGGTAGTCACATGTGAGATATATCCCCTGTTGAAATGCTGAATCATGACAGAAGTGAGGCTGTTGGAAAGTGTTTGAATCACCACTAGTCTAACATGTGAACAAAGCCTAGAAGTAGCAACCTGAACTGTGAATTTGCAGGAAGTGTGAGACTGACAGAAAGGGTCATGTATGAATAAATAAAGTAGTAATAACCCCGGAATATATTAGCCCCAGTGTGTTTCTACAGAACTAAATGCATGTGGGAAGTACAACTTAATATACCAAACTGATTTCAGTGTGTCAGAATCTGGAATGTCTAGCCAAATGCTGTATATGGTGATCACAGTAAACAATTTGCAGATAGAATGAATGATTATCTGACAGACTAAACAGCCATAGTTGTCCCCTGTCCTGTCATCAAAGTGTAGCAGGATGATGTATCTGATCAAATTCAAAATAAGTAGGATAGTGATGTATTTGTAACAGGTGTAGCTTGACAGTCAAATAAAATTTATTTTGAAACATCAGCCTCAACTTAATTGTGTACCTATTATAAATGTAAATCAATGTGTAACATATGAATGTGTCATCACTTTCTATCTCCGCCCAACCCTATAATTCCATATAACAACACCCACTAAATAATGGTATGTGAACATTTCATTAATCATGGACATTTGTCTGTTTCAAAAATATATGCATGTCTGTTCGTGCATGTGCCCTGTTCATACCTGCAAATCTGATGACCTGTTGCCATTAATCAACCCTGCATGTTGTTTGACTGTGTATTTCTGTTCAAATAATGCATGTGATATTGATATGCCCTTGTTCAATGGTGTTAATATCTGGGTGTTTGTTTGATGGGAATACCAATGCATGCTGTTACAACTAATCTGAATGGAATACAATGCCACTAACCCAAACTAACATAACTACTCACAAACCTAGAACGCTTGGGAAGGCAGGTCCCAGCGGACCCACCTCTCCCACCTCAGCTGGTGACTGCACCTGGCACTAGTGCCCAGGCCGGACCCTCCGTGGGCCTGTGCCACCTTCGGGTGGAAGGCCTGCAGGGGATGGGGCCCGTGCCCCCTCTGCAAGTGTGGCCGGAGGGGTTCGTCCACTCACCCTCCACGGTGTCCGGTCTGTGGTGTGAAGGGAGATCCAAGACACTGTTCTTGGGCCCCTACGCCAGCTCGAGGCTCGTGTGGCACAGCTAACGGCCCGGCCGTTGCCCCGCCTACACAGCCCGCAGCAGAGCGCCGTCCTGGGCTGTGAAGGAACAGTGGCAACTGCCTATGGGTGGGGATATCAGTTCCACTGTTGCCATCTGTGGGCTCATGCATCTTGGAAATCCCAACCTCCGTCCCGTCAATTGTGTAACCCCCCCACGTGTGTCATACACCGCCCCTGTATGCGTCTTGTCTGTCTTGTCTGTTAACCTACCCAACCTACCTCCCCAGCTATACCGACTTCCTTCACCTGACATACCACTCTCACCTGAAAAAAAAAAAGGGCACTCTGTACCCACAAAAAATTACGCCCATACATAGCTGTCCATGTCGCACACATGTCTGCTTGACATTGAAACAGTTAATTACAATTGGCTCTACAACAACTATTAATGTTGTCCTGACACCTCTCTCAGGGGTGAAAGGTTTCTAATGTCTCACCAAAATACATGGAAATGCACAGCTGTTGCTGCCAAAGACATGGGCATCTATGGGCCTTACCTACATCCCTCCTGCAAATCCCACGCTTGTTTCCCTACTGTCTTACCCTCTTTGTGACCCTTTTTCACCACTTTCCTGTCACCCCTTTTTCTTTTCTTTCAAAGAAATTAGCGCAGGTGTGCGCTTGTGTTAGCGGAGCTCACCGCCAGTGCGCATGCGTGAGCTCCGCGCAAACGAGCGCAGACCTGGTTTTAAGTGCTTAAAAGTGCCTTTATGGCACTTTGATTGACAGGTCCTGTACTCAGTTTGAAAGTTTGCTAAGAAAAATAAATTCCCACTGTCAGTCTCGAACCCAGGACCTTGGTAACATTAGTCTGTATGACCCACCACTAAGCCATGCTTGCTTTACAAGAACACACTGCTAAAATAAATATAACATGTAATAGTAGGAATCAGTATAAAGGCAATATAGGAGATGTACTATCTAAAGCATGTCAGGTAGAGTTTTAATGGCCAAATTACTGGATTCCCATACTAGTTCAGTGTGAAAGAAACAGCCCTGCTACCTGATTGAATAATTAAATAAACAACTCAATTCCTTTCCTCCTATGGAAAACTATTTACTTTGTATTTTCATATATAATTCATGATTTTATTACTAAATGCCTAGACACTAAATTAGTGACTTGAATTAATATGAAATACAAATGTATTAAGTAGAAAAAAAATATATATATAAAAATATTTGTGGTATAATTGAATAAATTAAATACCTGGGGCTATGTTTTTTGTGTTAACCCCCCCCCACACACACACACACACACACACACACACACACACACACACACACACACACACACACACTCTATCTATCTAGCTGTTTAAGTTTCAAAATGCATTTAATGGAAGCATATTCATTAAGGCCAGGGTGTGTGTGTGCAAAAGTTCTAATTTGCCGCAACAATTCCTTTTCGTCTAACCTTAATGCCCATGGCCCTCCTCTTTTGTTAAATAGTTCCTGGTGCACAATGGCAAACAAAAATTTGTGAGTGGGATGTTGCAATGTGTGCCTAGCCAAAGCATTTGTGGTCTTACCTTTACTTATATGATACGTATGCTTGTATATGCGTTGGTGCACTGTCCTTTCTGAATGGACAGGATTTTCAGGGTGCTCGCCAGAAAGCTACTCTGGCACAACAGAATTCCAGCTGTCAGGGGCAGCAACAGAAGAAGCAGAATCACCGGAGGAGGTAGCCCATGGCTCGCTTGCTAGCCCTTTGTTTACATTGAGCTCCCAAGTTGACTTTAAAGTTTTTAACTATACCAGTTTTCAGTTGGATATGTGTTTTGTTGATTTTTTATCTAGGGGGCTTTCTTTTGTGCCCGACAAAGGGGCTGATTTAGCAAAAGCCATTTTGGATTTGAAAATTTTCACTTGGAAACTTAATTTAACAGTGTTAATGGGCAATACACCTTACTTAACACATGATTTGCAAGTTTCGTGTTTGTTCACCCCACCACTACACTCTACTATAGCATTCTTGAGCATTTGTGAAATGGATTTGAAAGATGGTATCGCAGTAACATTTCTAAGAAAACTACTAGTAATATAACTCCAGATGACCTGGACTTTTTGGTGTCCCTGTAGTTACACAGAATTCAGGTAATGAAACCCGATAAGGGAGGGGGGCTTATATTTATGCATGAGCATGATTACATAAAAAGATACATGATGTTTTGGAAGATGACTGTTATGAGTTGATTAGTATTAATGAAATTAACATTGCATATAAGAAAATTTATAACCATATTAACGATCTGTTTTTGGAAGATAGTATAATTTTGGATACACTTCACTACTTAACCATGGCAGCACCAAAGACACTGGTCATTTTTGGATGTCCTAAATTACACAAGAAAGTCTCTGATCTGCCTTTTAGACCTGTAGTTGATGGACGAGGCTCTATTGTATATGCTTGTGCCAAGTATGTTGATGGAAAACTAAAACCAATCATAAAAGGGGAAGAACATATTTGCCCAGATTCATGGGGATTTTTAGAAGGCATAAACAATTAAAATTTAATGCCAACTACATTTTTTTAACAGTTGATATAAAATATTCATACACTGTTATCCCACAAGATCAAGGCATAGATTGGGTTAGGCATCTATTGTCTGCCAAAGGCATGGATAATGATGAAATACATGTCTTGGAAATACTCTTACAGCTAGTTCTCCACAACAATTTCATGTTATTTGATGGTCAAGCATATAAACAAACTACATGTGTTGCCATGGGTGCACCTTGTGATGGTAGCTTTGTCAATTGTATTTTAACATATTGGGAACATTAATTTTTATTTAAAAATGATTTGTTCCAACAACATGCTGCCTAGTATACTAGATACCAGGACAATATGTTTTTCATTTGGAAAGCGATGATACCACAGTTCCAATTTTTATAGAAGAGATTAAATGTTTCACTAACATTTTGGATTTCACCTTTCAATTTGAAACATAAGCTATCAACTATCTGGATGTGTACATATCAAAAGATACAGCCCATAACAGATTTAGAACAACTATATATAGGAAATCCACATATTCCAATACTTTTTTGCATTTTTCTAGCAGCCACCCTTCCATCAAAGAAGGCGGTTATGAAAGGCCAATTGGTCAGGGCATCAAGGATGATTCCTTTAGGATGATTTCCAAGTAGAATGTAGTTTACTTAGATCCATGTTCAGTAGTAGAGGTTATCCACCCAGACTATTTGATAAAATAAGGCAAGAAGAGGTTAACAAGAGAAACATGGGACATTTTAGACCTATCCTGTTTAATGGATACCATGATTTTATTCATGAGTCGGATGGTGATAGAAATTGTTATGCACAAACGAATTCCCATACTAAAGGCATATTAGACATGGGTGATCCCACACTTATCACAACTTTTCAAAGGATGCAAAATTGTTTCAAATATCATCTATAAGAATTGGGCACTGCTGGCAGAAGATACACACATCAACAAAAAGTTTGAAAAATTGCCACACATTATTTATCGGCGTGGCCAAAATTTAAAGGATATCTTAGAACTTCCAAGTAGAATTACAAAAAAGAACATGGGTATGTACAAATGTGGTCACTGCCATCAGTGTCAGCATATTCATGTAGGCACTAAAATAACCATTAGAGATGTTGGATACAACATATTAGGTAAATTTAATTGTGAGTCAAAGGGCATTGTTTATGCTGCTATATGCCAGCAATGCCAATCCTTTTATATAGGAAAGCCAGAAAGGACAGTGTGCCAACGCATATACAAGCATACGTATCATATAAGTAAAGGTACCACCACAAATGCTTTGGCTAGGCACACATTGCAACATCCCACTCACAAATTTTTGTTTGCCATTGTGCACCAGGAACTATTTAACAAAAGAGGAGGGCCATGGGCATTAAGGTTAGAAGAAAAGGAATTGTTGCGGCAAATTAGAACTTTTGCACACACACACCCTGGCCTTAATGAATATGCTTCCATTAAATGTATTTTGAAACTTAAACAGCTAGATAGGTAGAGTGTGTGTGTGTGTGTGTATGTGTGTGTGTGTGTGTGTGTGTGTGTGTGTGGGGGGTTAACACAAAAAACATAGCCCCAGGTATTTAATTTATTCAATTATACCACAAATATTTTTATATATATATATTTTGTTTTCTACTTAATACATTTGTACTTTATATTAATTCAAGTCACTAATTTAGTGTCTAGGCATTTAGTAATAAAATCATGAATTATATATGGAAATACAAAGTAAATAGTTTTCCATAGGAGGAAAGGAATTGAGTTGTTTATTTAACTATTCAATTGTTTTTATATAATTGTTTTATTGTTTTATTTATTAATTGTATAAGTATATAAGTCATTGACTGCTTGTGTAACTTTGAGGAAGTTTGGATACTAGTCCTTATGAAAGCGCTTACGGAATAAAGTTTTGGAAAAGGAGAACATCTGCAAGTTTCGCTGTCTTTTTGTGTTTAAGTACTAGTTGGTTATGTTGTTTTCAAATATAGCATGTATTTCAGACCTTTAGGTTATTTGTGCATTTCAAATTATGCATATGTTTAGCCATTTAATTATACAGTAAGTATAAAACCTACACAATATATCTCACAATTATTTACCAGTTTAGCTCAGACCCAAGACATGCATACATTGCATTTTAAGAAGGGATTAGTCAAAACTACCTTTATTAGTAAATGCAGACCTGGAACAGATGAGTAGTGGATAGTGCCAATATACTATTTGTTTTAGTAAAAACATTTTCCTTTTTCCTGCAGTTATATTATACCGTACAAATGGTCACACATATTTTAAAGCACTGTGGTGCTGATTTTAATTTATGCTCACTTTGTTGCTACAATTGTGGTCTGTGTACACAACCATTTACCCACAGTGACTAGAACACAATGATGGCAGTTAGGTGAACTGAGCCAGATTATGTGCTTTCACAGTGAAACAACTGGTGGTTGTTCAGTGCTGTAACTCTAAACCAGTGTTGTTTCTTATTCACTCATTGTTCATAATTAGATTCTTAACTGTAATTAATAAAACAAAAAAATCTGTGCTTGTTGTACATTTCTATTCCCACTGTAGGTAGTTTGACATATCTGCTGTTAAATGCCACTAGCTTAAAAAATGCATATAGCATTTTACAGATAGTTCTCAAGAATAATGAAAACTAAGTGTTCAGTAAAATCATTTCTGAGAAACAGGGTGAGGTACATTTAGATAGTAACATCAGTTGCTGCAAAGCAGCTTAAATTGTCTGTTTGGAAATGATTATTTCATTAAATTTAAAGGTCATCATGAATCCAAGTACACTTTTAAAGAATACATCATCATGTACAAAAATTTTATGATGATGAATCCAGTGCTTTTGATTTTCAAATGGTAAACATGAAAAAATTATTAGAGACAGGGCCTATTACATGTGCTTGAGACAAATTTGCTTAAGACAGATGCCCTCACTGTCACTCATTCATTTTGGCAAGTGCTCCAACTCCCACTAACTCATGTTCCTTAATTAAACATCTGTCCCAAAGCCCAACCTTTTCTAGCGCACTAGAGCCCTGACCCTAACCCTCAAAACTCTCACTGAGTCCCTAAACCTAATGTACCAATCATTCTCTAAACCTAAACTCTCCCTCCTCTCTCTAAATTTAATGTACCAATCACTCCCAAAACCTAAAATCCCTCCTCCCTAAATCTAATATACTAATTGCTCTCTAAACCTAAAATCCCCCACCCCTTCCTAAATCTAATGCACCAATTGCTCTCTAAACCTAACCCCCCTAAATATAATGTGCCAATTGTTTCCTAGCTCAAAATTCCCCCCACCCTAACTCTAATGTACCAATCATTCCCTAAACCTAAACCCCCTCCCTAAAAGTAATGTACTGATCACTCTCTAAACCTAAAATTCCCCTCCCCTTCCTAAACTTAAACTCCAAATCACTCACTAAACTTAAAATCCTCCTCCCCTCCCTAAACCTAAACTCATGATGACTCAATAAACCTAAAGTCCCCTCCTCTTCCTATACCTAAACTTCTGATTGCTACCTAAACCTAAAATCCCCATCCTCACGAGCACTTCCTGACTCCTTTCCCTAGCACATGAACAATTGCTTGTGGCAGCTGATTTGCTGAACTCATTTGTGAATTTGCATATGAGCAGGTGCTCACACAGGCTAACAGTTGATTGACTCCCTGGCTGCAAGGCAGTAGAATTCAAGCAGCAGGTGCTCAAGGTGCTGTGGAAACCCATAGGATTATTCATGATAACAAATGAGTCCAATATGGTCAAGCATTCAAAACAGACACCAGCAAATGTACTTACTCTGCATCAAATGTAAAAGGTCATGCTGCTTCACTTAGAAGTAATTTTCTTAGCATTACTGATTTCTTCCAAGTTGTAACTAAAAAATAGGAACATGATTGTATGCTTTGGCATAATCAGTATTTATGACCTATTTTATACTTATGAGTTATCCATGTGCGATGCGCCTCACAACTGACAGAAAATTGCACGTTAGGAAAAGCAGAAAGTTAAGTAAAATTAAAATTTAAGTTAATATACTGTTGAAGGAGAAAAGTTAAAGAACAAACAGGCACCACACATTTCTGGATCATTTTATCTGATAATATTAATTCATATCCATGTGTGGAGAAAAGGTAATAGAACTGAAAACTAAACATACTAATACTCAATGGGCCAGATTCAGGAAGCCTCCGTGTAAGAGTTATAACTCCTACACGGAGGCTGCAGTGAAACTGTGTGATGTCAGCATGTCATGCATATGCATGAGGTGCATGAGGCATGCTGAATCACACTAGTAACTCTTACACGGTCCGTGTAAGAGAGTAGGGGGCATGTCAGTAGGCTAAGCCCGGAAGACTAGAATGGCTGAAAGTAAACAGCCACGAGAGAGGCCATGGAAATGTGCATAAACACACTACACAACACATGCCCCGATAGACCATCACTGTATAAAGTGAAGAGATGTAATAAAATTAAATTAAAACCTTTTTTTTTTTAAAACCCCGTAAATGTTTGCTACTGTGTGCGCCTGTTAAGGTGTGCTACTAGCGCAATCACAGTTAGCAATCAGTGGAAAAGGATATAAGAACTAAATATGCAAAGTAAGCCAAGAAGTAATAGCTTAGCGGTAGAGTTGCCGGCCTAAGAGTAGGCAGGGTTCGAGCCCCCACAACAACCTTTTTTTTTTTTGTAAATAAGCACTAAAAAGCCCCCTGACAGTATTGTACACATGTAAATGTATTCCCTTTTGTAAAATGGAATGAAACGGAGCATATATTCTGAAGTAACACAATAACAAAAATAGTCAGAAATGTACTGATAGCTAAGCTGCTGTGAGACGGAGTGCCCGTAGCTGAGTAGTGTTTAAAAAGCTGCAAACTGCGTGCCTGTTGCTAGGCATCGGTTTAACAGAGTGAAACTGTTTGCAACTAGCTGTGCTTAGCTGAACATGTGTGTCACTAGCCAATTAAGGTTTATCCCAGCGCACACCGTTTGCGCGCTCCCACAAGCTAACTGCCAGTGCGCGTTAGCTCAGCAAACGAGCGCAGACCTGGTTTTAAGTGCTTAAAAGTACTTTTGGCATGTTTAATTGACAGGTCTCAACTCATTTCTGTCAGGAAAATCAAAAATCAGTTGCCAGATTCGAACCCAGGATACCATGTACTAGAGTCAAGGTACTAAACCACTAAGCCATGACAGCAATACCTAGAAATGCAGAAATAGCATATATATGGGATAAAATCCAGAATGGAGCATGATAAAGCATTTTCAGTGAAGTAGATACAATTCCAAAATGGCCAATCAGAGAAATGTGCGGGAAAATCGGCATATATAAGCCCCATAGGTGGGAATACACAGCAGAAACGATTGTAGATCAGAGCTGCAGTCAGAATGAGTGGAGTAGGTGAGGGGCGTTGCTTTCGAGCACAGCGTTGGGGCGTTGAGGAGTCCAGATACATGGTCTGGCTCCTTGTCCATCATCACGAGGCCCAACTCATGCAGGGCCAGGTCTCATGGGGAGCATATAGGGCAGAGGCATGGGACCAGTTGGCTCGTGATCTGACCAGTGCTACTGGCATTCCACGCACTGGTGAGCAGGTCCGTCACCACCATGCGGACTTGAAGCGACACAAGCAAGACCAGTTGTCGAATGGATCCAGGAGGCCGGGATATGCCCAACGCCCACTACTGAGTAAGTTACATTTTACTTATGTATGTAAGGATTTCAACTAGCTGATACCATGGAGATGTGTAGTCCAATATTACTTCTTTTGTATTACAGCTGCAGGTGTCCGCTCTATGAATCACGAGATACATGCCCGTAGGCTGGTGCCGATGCGCCACCGTGCAGGTTAGTAACCCCACCCAGTACTTGTAAATAAATATTATACTGTAGCATGTATCAGAACACTGCAGTGTATTGATTAAAAGTAATATAATGTGCAAGCAAGATTTGAAAGTCTGCAGGTATGGCTGCAACAAGTTCATCAGTATGCAAGTGTAACTGGAAATATAATTGATAGAATTAAACAGTGCTGTAATACAGATGTCCCACCATTAATTAAATATAGTGTAACCTGCAGTAGTCTCAAGAGTACAGCTTCAGAATCTGAGGTAGTCACATGTGAGATATATCCCTGTTGAAATGCTGAATCATGACAGAAGTGAGGCTGTTGGAAAGTGTTTGAATCACCACTAGTCTAACATGTGAACAAAGCCTAGAAGTAGCAACCTGAACTGTGAATTTGCAGGAAGTGTGAGACTGACAGAAAGGGTCATGTATGAATAAATAAAGTAGTAATAACCCGGAATATATTAGCCCCAGTGTGTTTCTACAGAACTAAATGCATGTGGGAAGTACAACTTAATATACCAAACTGATTTCAGTGTGTCAGAATCTGGAATGTCTAGCCAAATGCTGTATATGGTGATCACAGTAAACAATTTGCAGATAGAATGAATGATTATCTGACAGACTAAACAGCCATAGTTGTCCCCTGTCCTGTCATCAAAGTGTAGCAGGATGATGTATCTGATCAAATTCAAAATAAGTAGGATAGTGATGTATTTGTAACAGGTGTAGCTTGACAGTCAAATAAAATTTATTTTGAAACATCAGCCTCAACTTAATTGTGTACCTATTATAAATGTAAATCAATGTGTAACATATGAATGTGTCATCACTTTCTATCTCCGCCCAACCCTATAATTCCATATAACAACACCCACTAAATAATGGTATGTGAACATTTCATTAATCATGGACATTTGTCTGTTTCAAAAATATATGCATGTCTGTTCGTGCATGTGCCCTGTTCATACCTGCAAATCTGATGACCTGTTGCCATTAATCAACCCTGCATGTTGTTTGACTGTGTATTTCTGTTCAAATAATGCATGTGATATTGATATGCCCCTTGTTCAATGGTGTTAATATCTGGGTGTTTGTTTGATGGGAATACCAATGCATGCTGTTACAACTAATCTGAATGGAATACAATGCCACTAACCCAAACTAACATAACTACTCACAAACCTAGAACGCTTGGGAAGGCAGGTCCCAGCGGACCCACCTCTCCCACCTCAGCTGGTGACTGCACCTGGCACTAGTGCCCAGGCTGGACCCCCTCCGGTGGCCCTGTGCCACCTTCGGGTGGAAGCGCTGCAGGGGATGGGGCCCGTCCCCCCTCTGCAAGTGTGGCCGGAGGGGTTCGTCCACTCACCCTCCACGGTGTCCGGTCTGTGGTGTGAAGGGAGATCCAAGACACTGTTCTTGGGCCCCTACGCCAGCTCGAGGCTCGTGTGGCACAGCTAACGGCCCCGGCCGTTGCCCGCCTACACAGCCCCCAGCACAGCCCCGTCCTGGGCTGTGAAGGAACAGTGGCAACTGCCTATGGGTGGGGATATCAGTTCCACTGTTGCCATCTGTGGGCTCATGCATCTTGGAAATCCCAACCTCCGTCCCCGTCAATTGTGTAACCCCCCCACGTGTGTCATACACCGCCCCTGCGTCTTGTCTGTCTTGTCTGTTAACCTACCCAACCTACCTCCCCAGCTATACCGACTTCCTTCACCTGACATACCACTCTCACCTGAAAAAAAAAAAAAAAAGGGCACTCTGTACCCACAAAGAAATTACGCCCCATACATAGCTGTCCATGTCGCACACATGTCTGCTTGACATTGAAACAGTTAATTACAATTGGCTCTACAACAACTATTAATGTTGTCCTGACACCTCTCTCAGGGGTGAAAGGTTTCTAATGTCTCACCAAAATACATGGAAATGCACAGCTGTTGCTGCCAAAGACATGGGCATCTATGGGCCTTACCTACATCCCTCCTGCAAATCCCACGCTTGTTTCCCTACTGTCTTACCCTCTTTGTGACCCCTTTTCACCACATTCCTGTCACCCCTTTTTCTTTTCTTTCAAAGAAATTAGCGGGTGTGCTTGTGTTAGCGGAGCTCACCGCCAGTCTTGCATCGTGAGCTCCGTGCAAACAGCGCAGACCTGGTTTAAAGTGCTTAAAAGTGCCTTTATGGCACTTTGATTGACAGGTCCTGTACTCAGTTTGAAAGTTTGCTAAGAAAAATAAATTCCCACTGTCAGTCTCGAACCCAGGACCTTGGTAACATTAGTCTGTATGACCCACCACTAAGCCATGCTTGCTTTACAAGAACACACTGCTAAAATAAATATAACATGTAATAGTAGGAATCAGTATAAAGGCAATATAGGAGATGTACTATCTAAAGCATGTCAGGTAGAGTTTTAATGGCCAAATTACTGGATTCCCATACTAGTTCAGTGTGAAAGAAACAGCCCTGCTACCTGTTAGCTTGTACATAATAATGTAAGGTAATGTACATATGTGAAGGTATGTATATCTACACATACATATATATAAATATATATTAATACATATGAAATATAGTCGTAGGTCTCAGTAGCCATACACACTCACTACAGGAAACAGTGAACATAATTGCAGCAACCTGAATCTGCAACACAGCCTGACCCCTGTGTGACCTACTTACCCTTCTAACTGCTTAAAGGTGGCCTCAGCACTTTGATTGACAAGTCCTGTACTCAGTTTGAAAGTTTGCAAAGTAAAATAATCCCCACTGTCAGTCTCGAACCCAGGACCTTGGTAATATTAGTCTGTATGACCTACCACTAAGCCATGCCTGCTTCACAAGAGCACAGTGCTAAAATAAATATAACATGTAATAGTAGGAATCAGTATAAAGGCAATATAGGAGATGTACTATCCAAAGCATGTCAGGTAGAGTTTTAATGGCCAAATTACTGGATTCCCATACTAGTTCAGTGTGAACAGAAACAGCCCTGCTACCTGTTAGCTTGTACATAATAATGTAAGGTAATGTACATATGTGAAGGTATGTATATCTACACATACATATATATAAATATATATTAATACATATGAAATATAGTTGTAGGTCTCAGTAGCCATACACACTCACTACAGGAAACAGTGAAGATATATGCAGCAACCAGAATCTGCAACACAGCCTGGCTCCTGTGAGACCTACTAAGCCCTTTAACTGCTTAAAGGTGCCTCCAGCACTTTGATTGATAAGCCCTATACTCAACTCAAAAGCAGAATATGAGCATACTAGTAGGCCCTACCACAAGACCATTGTAACACTAGTCTGTATGACCTACCACTAAGCCATGACTCTCATACAGGAATATAGTGCTAAATAAGTGGAACACGTAATAGTAGGAATGAAGATAAAGGCAATATAGTATGTCTACTACCCAAAGCATGTCATGCAGACTTTTATAGTCCCAATTACTGGGTTCCCATACTAGTGTAGTGTTAACAGAAACAGCCCTGCTAATTGTTAGCTTGTACCCAATAATGTCAACTAATGTACATATATGAAAGTATGTATATGTACACAGATATATATATATATATTTATATAGCAATACATATGACATATAGTTGTAGGTGTCAGTATGCATACACACTCACTATAGGGAACAGGCAAGATAAATGCAGCAACCTGAATCTACAACACAGCATGAAGCATGGTAGATGTACTAACCTTCACACTCACAAAACACTGTCAACAGCATACCAGCATGGTCCACGCCCTACAATCTGAAAGGGCAACACCTATCTCACATACCCTTTTATAGCAGTGTCCTGAAATCACAGTGAGACATGCAATCAGTACACACCCAGCTGCATGCAATTAGCAAATGCTGCCTTACAATTGGTGCAGAGGCCATCACATGGACCTATGCAGATACCTACAAAAGCAATGAGTACCCACACTACACTCATGCAATACATTCATTGCACAAAACCGACAGAGAAAGAGAGAGAGACAGAGAGAGAACCACACAGAAATAAAGACAGCCAGCAGCAAAACCAGCAGCAGCAGCAGCAGCAGCAGCAGCAGCAAACTTCAAGCAGCACCAGTGACACACCAACAGCTGCCACAAACACAGGTAATGCAAAGTAGCAGGTTAATCCTGTGTATACTGTGACACCTCCAAATGTATCATAGTTCACTATCTATAGGTATGTCCATGAGATAGGTTGTGTGTACATAGTCATGAAATATAAACATATGTAATATTGTTGTACATGTGGGCCATAACTAACACTTCCATAGCTTAGAACACAAGGCCAGTTGTGCATATGATGCAGTAGTTCCCAGGGTCAGTAGAGGTTCCTCCTCATTGGTGTGGGACCACTGTGTATGTATGGCACTGTTCAGGTACATATCCTGTAGTATGGCCAGGGATTAATATCAGTCTGTCATGTGGTGCTATGTCCTCCAGGGGTGAATGTAGCACACATCCAGGGATACCATTTCGTAACAGTGATGATATGTGTTCTGCAATGATGAGGGTGGCTCTCACCTGGACATGTGAGAGGATAGGGAGGTTACAGTCATCTGGGATAACTAATAACACGTGTGTAGGACAATGGGGGTACCTGCTCCTAAATTGTCTGCAACAATCTTGGCAATATCTGTGCATTTGGTGAATGTGAAGCATCTTAACACTGCAGACAACAGATGCCTTCCGTCATGTGAATCTGCCCTGTGCTGCAGTAGCCTCCTACTATTGTTATACAATATGCCTGTATCTGTAGTCCACTGGACAGGATTAATAAGTGGTGTGCAGTTGTTCTGGGTTAGATAACTGTGTGCACAGTACATGCAGTATGTGGGATGTCTGTGGTAAGCATATGCAAAGGTGCTGGCGGTGTGTGTTGTGGCTTCCACTGGCCCAGTGGGCTGCATGGATAGCATCACTGTCATAACTACTGAATAACTGTGTAATAACATGCATACATAGCAATGTAGTGTACTGTGCTTGTGGTGTTGTTCAGATATGTATATCCAGGCTGAGTAATGTGTGTCCACATCACAGGGTTGGATGGCAGCACACATCCAGTATGTATGGATGAACACCCAGAATGTGTCAGACGTGTCACCTGTGCAGAAGTATCTGGCCATTACCTGTGCATCCCCACAACACACACACATGCAACATATGGCAGATGTACTATAGCAGTACACACATGTTCATAGGTTCATACTAGGCTATCTGCCCGAGGGCATTTACAAGCCTAGCCCATCGCTTTGTGGCTTACGCCACCCCTTTAGTATGGGGAACCATACCCATTATTTTGCTGTGCCTCTGTCGAGCAGTGACACAGAGGTAATCCCTGGGGTATATCTGCGATCTCCCATCCATTGGTCAAGATTTCTCTTGAACAAGGCCAGCGAGGTGCTCTGCCTCACATATACCGTGATTTTGTTCCACAGCATAGGGAGTCTTTGGGTGATGAATCTATCCCTCCAGCATGTCCTATTAATAGCCGTGTCGAGGTTTAAGTCTCCGCCCTTGTGGCTCTGATGGATCTAGGTTTTTAGGTGAAGCATATTCATCAAATCTGGGTTTGACATGGCCTTGTATGTTGGGCAAAGGTCACCTCTGAGCAAGCGGTAGCGACTGAATAGAACATACATGGACATGCTGGAGGGCAAATTCTAACTGAGAGGCTCCCTTCACTCTGTAATGAGCTCGAACAGTTGAGAATGAACAGTTCATAGGTTCATACTAGGCTATTTGCCCTAGGGCATTGGTAAGCCTAGTAGAATGTGTTTGTCTTTGCCACCCAATCACAAGTTATGCTGCTATGCCCTTGTCCGACTTTAGTATACTTTGCCTCTGTCTAACAGCGACATAGAAGTGATACCTGGGGTACAACTATGATCTCCATCCACTCATCCAGATTCCTATGGAAGAGAGTCAATGAGGGACTCTGCCTAACCAGTAGTGTGAGCTCATTACAGAGTGAAGGAGCCTCTCGGTTAGGAATATGCCCCTCCAGCATGTCCATGTATGTCAGTGCTGAGGTCCAGCTCTCCTGAGCATGTGGCTGTATGGGACTCTGATTGCCTGAGGTGCATCACGTTCATTACTGCTAGGTAGGACATGGCTGTATATGGCATGCACAGATTGCCTCTGAACAGGCAGTATGCCACTGAGTCCAGCTGGATTCACTTTACCTGGGCAGCATATGACATCTGTGTGAGCCATTGCATCCCCTTGATGATGTACTGTTGTCCTGTACCAGTTGCTGTAGGTGTCTGGTTAGGTACATCCCAAAAGGTGCATTGTACGCAATTATAGGCCTGATGATGGATGAGTACAGAGGCACAATGACCTCCCCTGCCATACATGTGAATCAGTCATGATTAGCTGGGCTATATAACATGTCTGTCAATCCATGTTGGCCATGTAGTAGACAAATGACAGACCGCTACCATGTTTCTTCCCCAGGTCCCCAACTACGTCTTCTGTACTCAATGGCCTAACACCTATGTTGTACTGTGCCACCAATGTGGAGGCGTGGGAATCTGCATTGAATACTGATACTCCCCCTCCCTTGTTCAAGTGTTGTGGCCGACAAGAATGGTAACAGCTATAACGTGGTAGTACTGGTGTGCTCCTGTGAAACCTGAAACAGGTTCATGTTACTGCACAGATATCGATGTCCAGAATGCTAGGTAGGGTTTTGGGTGCATGCATCCTTGGGTCTAGACGTCCAGTGTTGAGTAGCATCACTCTTACTTCCTCATCCTTTGTGATACAAATGGATGTGGGTTTGCCTTATGAGCCTTGCCTAATACAGGCACTATGGGTGTAGCAGGAGGCTCCGCCAAATGTCAATAGGACTGTGGTGACAGGTGCAAGCTGTCCTTAGCAAAGCATACCACCCCAAGATGGCAGGCATTGGCACACCTGTGAATGACACCAGTATGTCAGTCAATTGTTGGAAGGGATCATCGTGCCTTGATATTGTGGCATTGTTCTAGGTGAGGGTAGGATGCTACTCAAGGTCAGGGTCAAACTGTCTCGGCTACGTGCTCAGAGAGCTCTGTAATGTCTCATGTCATGTAGTCCAGGGAGGAATGTGTCAGGCCATTCACAGCAGCATGGACATTGACTGAGTCATACCTGTACCTGCCTTGGGGTTACCTGACTGTTTGTGTTATGTGGCAGTTCATAGTGCCTGACAGGCTGCACACCGTGACCCTCACCTCGTTAAGCCTGGTGAACGTGATGTGAGTGTGCCTGATGATAGAGGCACCTAGTACAGGTGTATGAGGTGTGTTGTTAACTGTTAATGGCTGTGAGTGTTCAGCACATTGGCTTTGTGTGATATGTGTTGCACATGTTCGTTTATGTGGTAGTGGTTGCCTGGATGTCTGCTTAGGAGGTCTCTGCTGCATAGGCAGAGCTGTGGTCTGAGCCTACAAGTATGATCATGTGCGATCATGTGTTAGGTCCGCTGTTGTGGTAGGTCTACGTGAGACTGGAAGTGTAGTGAGTGATCCCTTTGCCACGTGACTGGTTATGGCGGTATTGAGTAGACAGAGCCTAGCCTCCAGTCTGGTATATGGTTGCATCACTCACATGAGTTTGAATTTGTTGTTAGGAGGAGGGGGTTGTCTGTGTACATGCATCTGTTCTAACATTGTCTCTGGAGTACCACACTCACCAGCTGGACTGAGGAGGGAACTGACAACTGACCTCTGGACATGCTAGAATACTATTGTGAACTCTGTAATCACTAATGATTGAAAACAAGGTCCAGTGGGGAGTGAGGGTGTACTGACATTACCTACTACTGCTGACTGATATAAAAGCGTCAGTGAGCAAATGCCAGGTAACCTAAGTGCAATGTGTCACAATGAAGTAAATGCAACAATGACAAGCAGTCACTTGCTGTCATGTGTAACATGGAAGTACGTACAGTAAGCAATGCAGATAACAGTAGTGAGTCACAGATGTGTTGCAAAGATGTGTACTATGTGGAAGTAGCATACCAGTGAAATAACAAGCTAACAGATAACAAGCATATAAACAAAGGTAGATGCAGGAGGCCTGGATGTAGTGTTTGCTACAACAAACAAGGTGTAGCAATGTCAGTAAGATACAGCTCAGATATGCAGGCACTATAAACCTGAAACCAGATGTCCCCAGCTATGAATGGCAGAGTACAGCCTATTGTCACACATGAGTGCAGACCACAAACATCGTTAATGTTAAATAACTGGCCTGAAGGCCAACTTCCCATAACAGAAGTAATACACTTGTACACTGGGCCCACAATCAGCAGTTCCCAACTTCAATGGATGAAAGATATGTGTCCTGCCACCACAGTGCTTGCCACCAACCTCCCTAATGTAAAACAACTGGTCTGAAGGCCAAGTACTTAGTACAAATGACATAGAATGATAGCTACACTGTAATCAGGTTTTAACCAATCAGTAATAAGTAGAAGTTAACACTACCTGTATAGAATGTGTACCATGTATTGTTGAGATACTATGCTGATAACCTGTTTGTGTACCTTTCCAGATAGACATGGCACCTAAACGGAATCCTGCCTACTCTGCTGCAGAGGATGACGTGATCCACCAGAGCCTGGTGCATGACTATGCCATCCTGTTCTCATGCACCACCCAGAATCAGCAGGAGAGGTCTGCACTGTGGCAAAACCTTGTTAGCAGGATAAATGATGTTGGCATGCATGATAGGACATATGAGCAGGTGAGACATCACTGCAGTGATTTGATAAGAAATGTCCGCCAGCGTGCTGCAGATATCCGCAGGCAACAGGCTGCCACAGGTGGGGGTGGCCACACATCCCCCCCTCACCAGACAGGAGGGGCTACTGCTAAGTGTTGTGGATCC
Organism: Protopterus annectens; assembly: GCF_019279795.1. Classification (NCBI taxonomy): domain Eukaryota; kingdom Metazoa; phylum Chordata; order Ceratodontiformes; family Protopteridae; genus Protopterus; species Protopterus annectens. The sequence continues at coordinate 294,787,413 of NC_056727.1, read as the reverse complement.
AGCCCCAGAACAACAGCAGCCATCATGCATCCTGATGGAGGTTGGATCCACACAGCAGCAAGACAGCGAGCGTGCAGGTAAGATGCCATATTCATTTATTGTTATTACTTTTACATTTGTTGACCCAGATAGTCTAGCTGGATATAAGTTCATTTTCAGTAGAGGCCTGTGGAGAAAAGCTCCACACATAACGTAATAAAGGCAGACAGACAAGTTGTCATTACAGACAGCCAACATAATAGAATTGTACACCAGCCTGTTAATTAAATCAACATACATGTAAGGAAGTCAAACAGTTTAGAGTCATACACAATGTACCGTTGGTTTCAAAGCAATCCTACCTAAAGCATAATGGTTATGCAATAAGGCAAAAGCCATATACATAATAGTTAGGGCTCAGAAGGGTAGAGAAGTAGAAGGAGTATGACAGATACAATGATATGGAAGAGGCAGGAGTCAAGAAGGGAAGTGAGGAAAAGAAGGAAGACAGTCAAGAGGAGGTGGGAGGGATGGGAGAAGTAGGTCAGAGCATAGAAGGACATCAAGGTGAAAGAAACAGGGTAGAAGCTAGTTTCTATGCACAATGAGGGGTTAAGGGTGAAGAGAGGGTAGGGAGAGGGACGTTAGCCTGGACTCCAAGAAGAACAAAGCCAGTGGTTTTGGAAGTACAGTTTGAGTTGACGTTTGAAGAGAGGTAAGGGTGAGATTAGAGTTAACTCCTGGTATGTACATATGACTGTTCTGTACGCTGTTACTTCATGCACGCATAAGGTGTGCATGTGGTATGTATCTGTCATCATGATATATATACAGACATGATGTGCAGCTGATGTGTATAAGGGAACTAGTGTACTACTGTACTGTATCATGTGCAAAATGAATGGCACACATGTGCCCACTGACATTACTCTCTTCACACTTCCAGGTCCCTCCCATGTAGCAATGAGGCAGGCCATACATGCTGGTGAGTCTTTTAAAATTATCTGTAAAACAATTTATAAAACTAGGAAGAGTAGTGTAACTCTGTAGTAGACATGCTGGTGACTGTGTTCACAATAACTGTAATTGACAGGTAGTAAATTGAGTAGTGTAACACGGTACTGATGTGTGTGTTTACTGTGGGTGTGCATGTGTGCAAGTGTGCCTGTGCCCAAGTGTGCATGTGTGTTAGTGTCCATGAGTGCATGTGTCCATTTCTGAATGTGTGCATTAGTATTGAAGTGCATCTCTTTCAAATATGTATTGAGACTGTAATCTGTGTTCCATGTTTTCCTCCCATAGGTTCTGGTGCTGCTCTGGTGACCTGCAGCAGGAACCTGAATCTTGTGCCCCAGGTACTGATGATGATGAAATGTCTGTAATGGTGCAGGAAGGTGTGTCTGGGTCCGCCATTGGTCAGCCAATTGACAGTACACAGCTTTCAACCCGTCAATGCGCACAGTCATCCTGCCGTTACATCCTTTGTCACCATTGTCCCTAGGTGATGGACAGTCAGCAGTGGGCATAGATCAGGGTAATGTGGTACCTGTGGTACATGCATCCTCACAAGGCAGCCATGTGCAGAGGCCTCCAATGGTACCACGCAGACAGTCGCCCATGGGTTCTCGTGGGGGCATCCGTGGCCGTACTGCCTCTGGCCGACGTGCCCAAGGAGGTATGTCAACCTCCACTATGTTTAGAACTGTCATGCAGGCACAGGCACATATGGAAAGGTACACCAGACAGGGTCTGAGGGAGCTGAGAGCATGTCGCATAGCCATGACAGACGGCATGCATGATGTTGCAAATGCTATCCGTAACTTCACAGATGTCGTTGACAGACGTTGTGGGGGCATAGAACAGCTGCTCCACAACCAGATGTCCATGGGCCAGGGCGATGGTGTGCGTTTGCGATGTCGACGTGGCCATATGCCAGCAAGAGCACCAGCTGGCAGTGGCCGCGGACGACAACGGGCCCACTCGCGCGCCTCAAGTGCCAGCACCAGCCCCAGCAATGCTGGGTCTGTGCTGTCATCCAGATGCCCCAGGAGACCACGTGCACGTGGCTCTGGATAGTCCCAACAGGGAACTGTGTCCAGTCAACACACCCCTGCTTCCGATGACAGTACCCAGTCTGGGTTAGTACCGGATATGGCCCGTAGCACCCCTGCCAGGCACAGGTACCGTGTCCGTGCCCACAGACACTGATCTGGATGACCTGACAGGTGCAGTCTGTGGCTGTCCACAAAACCCTGTACATGGCAGCCATTATGTGGGACTGTGTGCATGCTTACACACATGCAGAAACCTGGAAACCTAACACCTAGGGCAAACACATACACACACGCACTGCACCAACAACGGTCCACCCTGTACTGCTGCCCCTCACAAACACACATACACGCACATGTCAATTGGTGTTACCAGTGGCCGGCTTGGGCATACCTAACCCACACCCTGTGCATATGATGACACTGTGCCACCTCCTGCATACTACAACATCGGTGCAGGTAAATGTAGACACGTTGCTGATGCACAGGGTGACTACATAGATGTGTATAAGTAGTAACATGTTGGTAACTGTTGACTGTTGCAGTATAAATGTGTGTATATCCCAGCAGTCCTGCTGCAGTAACTGTATGAATGTCCTCAATTGTTATCTGCACCCATACTACTTAACAAAGTGTACCAGCTGCACACCATCACATGCTAACATTGACTATGGCAATGCGCATCTTGTGCTGTTATGTAGATTCAGCTACATGTATCTGTTCTGTCACACATGCATTTATACACACCCTGCTACCCACACACATGCACACACTCACCTGCCATTCCCATTATTTATCACCCTACATGAGTAGCTGTTGATACATGACAGGTACACATTTCAGAAGTGCACTATGTTGTTTACTACTGGCATCCCCTTCTCTACCTGTACTCACAGGGTTCAGGCAACCTCATCAGTTGGAAGATGTAATGTGCATCAGGTACTGTAGTACCCTGATTGCCACAGCAAACATGTTTCCCATACGGAAATGCACACACAGACACATCCCACATCCACACACTTGCCACATTCAGGCTTCAGAACACTATCTAGGTATATTCGGTACATGTGCGTGTTACAGTAGCATGTAACACTATACTGAGTACTGGCAGTTAGTTGTCTGTTGTCATGTTGTCTGTATAGAATAAAAGAATTGTTTGATTATCCTACTCCGTTTGTGGACATTACTTGAAGAAGTGTTACCTTACATGTGTTATCAGTACCACCACCTTCTGTTTTGTAGTTTTGTTTGTATAGGGTGCTATCAACATCACTGCTTGTTAAGGGTAATGACCACCCTGCAGTGCATAGCCCCATGTGGCAAAAGCCACATCCCACCCCATCATTGTGCACACACACTAACCCCACCAACAGTAAAACGCATACTTTCCATTTGCAAGATTCAAACCCATACCTAACTGTGCAATGACAGTAGAAACAGACACATTAGCAGAGTGTGCTATTTGCAGTAGTTGGAGAAATCCTTACTAATGCTGTACTTAGAGGGTGCTGACATCATCTGTGTGTAGGAGGAGGGATGTGCACCCTGTAGTGTGTTCTCCCAGTTGGCAAAAGGCAGTTAACCCTCCCAGCATAGTGCACACACATAAACCACACTCATACATTCCCTTTGCAGGATTCAAACCCCTACCTAACTACGTTATGACACTGAAGAAAGACGCATTAGCAGAGCGCGCTATGCAAATTATTTGAGGACTTTACTACAGGTGATATAGTTATACAGTCCTGACATAATCACTGTTTCAAAAGGGGGATCTGCATCCTGTACCATACTGTCACGGTTGCTAATAGGGACATTTCCCACACACACACATCGATGTGTTGGTGGTTTGCATATGTGGGGATCCAGAACTCCAGTGTGATTAGTATATGGTTTGATTGCAACAATGATATACTCCCAGTGGTGAGCAGTTTGTACTCATGTTTGTAAAGATCAGCTCTACTATATCTGCCCCTCTTGTGGGAAGGTTGGTTACCTGTTCCATAGCCAAAGAATGTCCGATCAATGGGAACCTTAGAGCTTGGGTATTGTGGCTTGTGTAATGTTCACAGTCTATGTTTGGGTAGCTGGCATCACCCAGTATGATGGTGTTTGCAGAGTAATCTAAACTCTCCTGTGTCAGCATGAAGGCTGTGTGGGAGACCTGAGTTTGAGAGGGTGCTGTAAGAGCTCCTCTGTGTCTCTTTCCATGTGGTCCGGAGAGTGCGTCCCAACAGGTAGCTGACTGTGACCCTCCCTTGCTCTGTCTGGAGGGCGGCACGTCTGTCAACAGCTCATGTCAAGCAAGTGCACACCCCTCATAAATGATGTGGAAACCTTCAAAGGCCCAAGGCCTGTTGAAAATATGGACCAGACTGCAGATACCTGTATAGAGTCATTCTGTGGACACATTCAGGAATGCATGGATCATGAAGCCACATATGAAAGCATGACCCAATTCTCCAAAGGCAGATGTCCTGGGCGGACACCAGCCATAAACACACTATACAATAGAAGGATGGCGCCACTACATGATACAACAACCTCCCAAAATGTGAAGGCACCACTGATGAGTATTGGATGACAACTACAGGCACCCATATGATTGTCTAAGGCCATCTTTGAGAGAGGATTCCACAAGCCACTGAGGATAATCACAAGGCTGCCTGTAGTTATGTTAGTAACCTGAGTGGTACTACCCAGATATGCTCAGAGGTAATACAATATGTCACACAAAATATAAAACACACAGACATTGCCATCATCCTAGTGGACAGGTTCAATGCTGCCTTCTCTCCCACCACACCACAGGGAACATATGTCTCGCAGCACAGTGCTTCCCCCCCTGACATCACAGATGCTCAGGTAAGAGATGCCCTTCCCAAAGCAATAAACACGGCATCAATGGGACCAGACAGTGTCCCAGGCTGTGTCCTACATGAACCACAAGAAGAGCTACACCCAGACATAACACCACTGTTCAATCCCAGCCTTAATACACGATATGTGGCCAGAGAGTGGCATACAGCAACAGTGGTCCCTCAACATGCAGGTGGTGCTGTCACGGATCCTGGACACTACTCGCCCCATATGTCTGACTAGCTTTGTCTGCAAAGCTATGGCAAGGATCATCATGAACCTCACATATCTAGATATTGTGGACCTACAGACATGTCACCATACACAGTTTGGCTTTGTCAATGGCAAATCCTGCCTATCAAACCTGTTTGCTTTGTTTGAAACAGTCACCAAGGCCACTGTCAATGGGTAGGAGGTCCACACAGCCTACCTGGACCTTGCATAAGCCTTGGATACAATACCCCACTTGTGCATTCTAGGGAAGCTCACCAGTGTACATAATAACCCCTATGTCACTATGGGTATTGCACAGTGGCTCAAGGGCAGAACACACATGGTAGAATTGCTGGAGCCATGTCAGCCTCCAACCTGGTACAAGTGGTGTCCCACAAGGCACAGCCCTAGGAGCTGTCATGTTCATTATATATTTGTCATAGGTACAGGCCATCATGGAAGTACTGTGGCTCAGCAAGTCGCAGGTGACTGCAGACCGAACACCATAATCAACTCAACAGCTAACACACGCATCCTCCAAATGGGACTCTTGCAAACACACGACTTGTGCCACAGCCATGGCCTCAACGTGAATGACAGAAAAAGTATAGTCATCCCCTTTGTCAAACACTAAGTGACCACAATGTACCACATATGTGTTAATCCAGTAAGTGCAGACCAAGGAATTATGGACCTTGGGGTACGAGATTGATAGCATTCTACCATTTGACAACAACATGGACAAAGTGGTTAGGTAAGCATGTTATATGGGCCACATCATCATGGGATCCACATGTAGGCCAGGGGAGGACATTGTGCCCCTTTACTCATCCCTCATCATGCCCATAATTGACTATGATGAACCTGTCGGCATGCACCTTACCAGACACCTGCAGCAACTGGGGCTACCACATATGTACCTCAACAAGGGGATCAAAGTGCTCAAACAGATGCCACATACTGACTGGTTAAAGTAGCAGCAGCTCTACTCAGTGACATACTGCCTCTTCATAGGCAATCTGTGCCTGACATAGAAGGCCAGGTCATACCCTCACGTAATGGCCATGCTGCATCTCAGAATATCCAGATCCCACCAGGATACACGCTGGAAATACTTGAACCTCAGGAGTGATATACATAGGACATGGTGGAGGGGCACATTCACAACTCAGAGGCTCCCTTCATTCCTGATTATTATCCCAATAGAGGTTAGGCAGACTGACTCAGTGACTATCTTCAAGAGCGATATTAATGACTGGATGTGACATTGTAGGGTTACCCTGGGTATCACTTATGTGTCACTGTGAGAAAGAGGCACAGTATACTAACCTTGGAAAAGGGCATAGCAAGACAGATTCACAATGCATGTTGAAAGGCACACACATTCTGGCTAGGTGGATACATGCCCTGGGCAGATATCCCTGTACGAACCTATGGACCTATGTCTCTTTTTCACCATTGGCCCTATGTGCTGTCAATCACCAATGTAATCTCAATACTCGGTAGCATATGCAAAGGTCAGTTGTCAGTCACCTCTATGGTACAGTTGTGGAATATGTGTGTCATGTAGTAATGTCACAGCTGCCACATGTACACAGTCAACCCTATCCCCTACCCATTGATGTACATCACATGTATGAGATGGAAACACATGGCCAAACTGTAACAACAACATACAAGTCAGTCAGATGCATGGACACATGACTCAGTCATTGTCCATGCCACCACAGCTGATGTGGGATGTCGCTCACTGGGATACGTGATAGGGAACATGGAAGGGATCACTGAGCAAGTGACACAGGCTGGTAGACCCCTGACCTTGGTTGGCATCAGACCCTCACCAGGGATTCCGACAAATTAATGAATGCTAATGAATAAGTGTAGCTACAACACCCTAGCTGAATGGTTCTTAGCATGCAGTCACTGCATTGCTATGGAATACTGTCTTACCACTCCCACAACAGGTGAGAACATGCAGCTCCTGTACATTAACAACATGTAGACTTTATGCCCCAGACCAGGTGTGCATCCCTCACTACTAGGCTGATAGCATCTACATCTCACACTGTATATACACATCCCACATGCAGCATCTGCACAGAAGACCACGGTCATAATGTTACCCTGTGCAAATACCATGTATTCACATGTGGCAGGCATCACACATGGTAACTATTGAAAGTCACAGGTACAAATGTGTATTTGGCACACACATACAGCATGTGTTCATTGCCATAACCGGTGTAATCAATGTCATGCATTATTGTGAGGGACAACCCACACACATGGGCATTCTGTGTGTGCACAACACACATGGCATGTCTGTAATCAAAAGCCATACATAATTGTGATATCGTTTAGAAAGGGATATGTGCATCCTGTAGTGTGTTTTCACAGTTGCCAGATTCAAACCCCTACCTAGCTAGGTTAAGACACTACAGACGGACGCATTAGCACAGCGTATATTCGCCTACTGGGGGGGATTTTTCCCTGATATACTTATAGGGTGCTGACATCATCAGAGTCTAGAAAGTGGAGTGATCATCCTGTGGTGTGTTTTCCCAGTTGCCAAAAGGGATGTTTCTTTCACACACACTTACCCCCCCTTCACACACACTTGCCACCTGTTGGATTCAAACCCCTACCTAACTATGTTATGACACTACAGACAGACGCATTAGCACGGCGCGCTATTCGGATTACTGGGGAAATTCCTTTCCCCTGATATACTTATAGGGTGCTGACATCATCAGAGTCTAGAAAGTGGAATGATCATCCTGTGGTGTGTTTTCCCAGTTGCCAAAAGGGATGTTTCTTTCATACACACTTACACACACACTTACCCCCCTTCACACACACTTGCCACCTGCTGGATTCAAACCCCTACCTAACTATGTTATGACACTAGAGACGGACGCATTAGCACAGCGCGCTATTCGCATTACTGGGGAAAGTCCTTTCCCCTGATATACTTATAGGGTGCTGACATCATCAGAGTTTAGAAAGTGGAATGATCATCCTGTGGTGTGTTTTCCCAGTTGCCAAAAGGGATGTTTCTTTCATACACACTTACACCCCTTCACACACACTTGCCACCTGCTGGACTCCTACCTAACTATGTTATGACACGAGAGACAGACGCATTAGCACAGTGCGCTATTCGCATTACTGGGGAATTTCCTTTCCTCTGATATACTTATAGGGTGCTGACATCATCAGAGTTTAGAAAGTGGAATGATCATCCTGTGGTGTGTTTTCCCAGTTGCCAAAAGGGATGTTTCTTTCATACACACTTGCCCCCCTTCACACACACTTGCTACCTGCTGGATTCAAACCCCTACCTAACTATGTTATGACACTAGAGACGGACGCATTAGCGCAGCACGCTATTCGCATTACTGGGGAATTTCCTTTCCCCTGATATACTTATAGGGTGCTGACATCATCAAAGTTTAGAAAGTGGAATGATCATCCTGTGGTGTGTTTTCCCAGTTGCCAAAAGGGATGTTTCTTTCATACACACTTAACCCCCTTCACACACACTTGCCACCTACTGGATTCAAACCCCTACCTAACTATGTTATGACACTAGAGACGGACGCATTAGCACGGCGCGCTATTCAGATTACTGAGAGAATCCTTTTCTCCAATATACTTATAGGGTGCTTACATGATCAGTGTCTAGAAAGGGGGATGAGCATCCTCTGGTGTGTTTTCACATTTGCTAGGGCTAACATTTGGACCAAGTGTGTGAGCATGCCCAGTTCAGCCTTCCCGTGGCATGTTGTGTGAAAGATGTCTCATTTATCTAAGTGTGTGAGCATGCCCAGTGTGGGCTTTACATATGTTGAACTCTGCAGCCCATCACATTTGTGGATGAGTGTGACCTTCAACAAATACCTGAAGTTTATGGTTGTGTGCTCTGTGCCATGTTGTGTAGTTACTGTCCGAATGCTTTTTGTGTGAACAAAACAGGGAGTATACTGTGCCTGCAGGTTTTGCATGGGATACTTTGCACACAATTGTCAACATCCGTTCATACTGACCTAACACTGTAGCACTGTCTAGTGTAGTGTTTCAGTACTTTCACTGTGGTGGTCAGTATCCTGGGCTTTAGTCCTATCACTGCTTTACATTTCCATAGTGTGCACAACAGCCTGGTTAAGGTCCAGTTGTGCACATCTGCACAAAGGCAGTGCCTCTACAGACCCTGTTAATTGCTGCCCCATAAGCTTAACAAGTGTAGTCTGCAAATCTATGGAGAGGATCATAATTGAGCTCATAAACAAAGATATAGGGGACATGCAGACATTGTACCCATCCCATTTTGGCTTGGTCAGGGGCAGATCATGCCTTTTGTACTGGGTTGACATCTTCAAATTGGTCACTTAGGCCATTGTTGGGGAAAGGCAGTCCATACAGCCTACCTTGGCCTTGCAAACACTTTCAACACAATACCCCACTCAGGTATTGTGGAAAACCCTAACAACTGAAATGTAAACCCATATGTCACAAGATGGGTTGCAAACTGGCTTAAGGACGGGACCCACAGGGTTAGAGTTGCTGGCACTATGTTAGACTCCAGGCTGGTCACAGGTGGTGTCACACAGGGCTCAGTCCTTGGCCCCCATTGTTTGTCATGTACTTCCCAGAAGTACAGGCCAACATGGGAGGACTTTGGATGACAATGTTAGCAGATGACTACACACTGGGCACCATAGTGGACAGTGCATCACACACAGATATCCTTCAGAAGGGACTCACAGTAACTGATAGCTGGTGCCAGGGCCATGGCCTGAAGTCAGAGTGCACAACATGTGTAGACATACCCTTCAGGAAAAGCAAGGTGACCCCAAGCTACCATATAGGTGGCAATCCTCTAAGCACAGAGGAGGTTATCATGGACCTGGGGACCCAGGTTAACAGTCGCCATTCTTCTGAGACTCACATTGCTAAAGTGGCTAGGAAGACCTTCTACGTTGCCCACCTGATCAGGCTGGGATTCACATCCAGATCTAGTGGGTCATTGTTCCCCTGTACTCTTCACTTATCAGACTGGTGATCAAGTCGAATGCCCTATTCTGGCTGTATCTCACACAACATCTGCAGCAATTGGAGACACCCTGACTGTCCCCCACCTAAAGGATCAAGGAACCCCAACAGCTGTCATATGCTGCCAGATTGACGACACTCACACTCTATTCACTCACATACCGTCTGCTTAGAGGTGACATGTGCCTGACATGCGAGGCCATGTCCAAACAGAGATTAATGGGCATGCTCCACCTCAGGCTCAGAAGATCCACCTGAACCACTAGTGCAGGTGACTTACACCTTAGCAGGGATGTATGTTGGACATGTTGGAGGGATGGAGTTATCACTCGGAGACTCCTATGCTGTGGAATACAATCCTGGTCCATTTGAGGCAGAGCACCTTGCTGGCTGTGTTCAAGAGGTATCTTGACCTAATGCTAGTCGGAGAATGTGTTTGTCCATCAACACATTGTAAGCGTAGTTCGACATGTCATATGTCTTGTTTAGTATACTGTGCCTCTGTCTACCTGTGACATAACATTGATACCCAGGGTAAACCTCCCATCTCCCATCCACTCATTAGGATTCCTGTTGAAGGGACTCAACCAGTGTCTCTATGGACAACCTGTACTGGTAGTTTACTCATGTGTGGGGGTGGCTTCTGTGTTTTGGATAATGCAGTACAGCCTGTCCTATATATGTCAGTGCTGGGGTTCAGGTCCCTCATGTGCATAGCTCCCTGCCATTCAGATTGTACAAGGTGCAGCATGTGCATTGATTCCAGCTTGGACATGGCTTTCTACATCAGGCACAGCTTGCATCTGGGTGGACAGCATGGCAGTGTGTGGAGCTGCACTCTGTTTAATCAGACTACACATTAAATGTGTTCCAGCTCTGTCATACTCCTGGTGAGGTACTGTTGTGGACCTTACAGGTGCTGGATGTGTGTGCATGAGGTACACCCCACAGGGGCTGTTGTGGTCATTTCTAATGCTGATGAAAGATAACTGCAGAACCAGAATGACCTCCCTTAGCTAGATGTCAGACAGCATGGACCATACAATCACAACTGAAAACAGGACCCTCTCCACAAAGGGAAAGTGTCCTGTCTGGTGGACCCCAGCCATAAACAAACTATATGACAGATGAGGGTTACTAATGCAAGACAGAGCTACATCTCCAAAAGGGAAGACAGCTGTGATCAGCACTAGTAGAAAGCTACATTATCTCATAAAGACATGCAAGGTCAACTTGGGGACATAAATCACCAAAGACAATGAAGGTAACCACACTGCTTTCTTCAGTTATGTCAGACACCTGGTTGTGAACTCACGGATATGCACAGAGTTGGTACACAACAACATATATCCCAGTGACCTGACAGATATTGGCAACATTCCGGGGACAGCTTCAGTGCGATTTACCCCTCCCTCACCCCCAAAACAAGATAGTTATCACTGCTGTATGTAACCTCACTGTCATCTTGGATGTCCATGTGAGAGCCACACTCAGCAAAGACAAGTACACAGCATCCATGGGACCTGCTGGTATCTCCAGTTGCATGCTATGTGAACTCCAGAAGGGCTGGACCCATATATACAACTGCTATTTAACCTTAGTCTTGCTACAGGATATGTACCTGAACACTGGCATACGGCAACAGTGGTCCCACTCCACAAGGGGATGCCTCCACAGACCATGGCAACTACCACCACACAGGCTTAACCAGCCTTGTCTGCAAAGATATGGGAGGAGTCATGGAGCTCTTACACAGACACATTACTGACCCACGGACCCTTGTTCCCACCTAGTTCAGCTTTGTACAGGGCAGATCCTGCCTTTTGCACCTTTGCACCCGAAAAGTACCTACCATGAAGATCAGGGTTCTTCAACACATGTCATATGCTTCCAGAATAGAGGAAGTCCAGCTTTGTTCAGTGTCATACCGCATACTTACAGGTGACCTATGCCTGACATACAAGACCATGTCCAATCAGGATTTGGTGGACATACTCCACTGCAAGCAATCCAAATCCACCAGAGCCATGAGAGCTGAGTATTTGAACCTCAGCACATACATGTATAGGACATGCTGGAGGGACAGAGTCATAACTCAGAGGCATCTCACACTCTAGCAGAGTATCCCAGTTCATGTTTGACAGAGTCCCTCACTGACTCTCTTCAGGAGACATCTGGACAACTGCATATGAGACAGAGGCACAGACTAGACAGAGACACAGTCATGTTATTCAATTACGTAAGGGGGTCATAATGTGTCACTACTAAGTCAGAGGCACAATATTCAGAATCTATTCTGTACACTTATTACCACTATAAGGGGTGGCAATAGCCACATCACTATGGCTAGGCTTATACATGCACTAGGGCAGATAGCCTAGTAGTACACTATGACACTATGAAACACTGGTGTATGTGTAGCTATTGTCAATCAAACAGTATGATGTGGCTTGGGGGGCTTGATATCTCCCTGTATTCCAACATTGTTTTGTCTATTCCTTCTAGCATGTCTAGGGATCAGTTGCTAGTGTCCTCTCCTGCTCAGCTGGTGAACCTGGGAATATTGAGGCACTGTTACAGTTGCCTCATGTACACTGACAACCCTCTCCTTCTGCCATAAAACACACATACATGTGAGAGATGCAACCAATGAATGCCCCATTCGGGATGTATCTCACCAGACATCTGCAGCAATTGGAGAGACCCCAAAAGTTCCTCACCAAAAGGATAAAGAGACTCCAAAATCTGTCATATGTTGCCAGATTGAAGAAACTCCAGCTCTATTCAGTCGCATACCGTCTGCTCAGAGGTGACATGTGCCTGACATACAAGGCCATGTCCAACCCGGAATTAATGGACATGCTCCACCGCAAAAAATCCAAATCCACCAAAACCACTAGAGCAAGCGACTTAAACCTTAGCACAGATATAAATAGGACGTGCTGGAGGGATAGATTTATCACTCAGAGACTCCCTATGCTGTGGAATAAAATCCCAGTCCATGTGAGGCAGAGCACCTCGCTGACTCTGTTCAAGAGAAATCTAGACCTGTGGATGGGAGATCGTAGGTTTACCCCAGGAATCATCTCTGTGTCACTGCTGGACAGAGGCACAACAAACTAATGGGCACAGTATTTTTTCATATAAGGGGTGGCATAAGCCACAAAAATTTGGGCTAGGCTTATAAATGCCTTAGGGCAGATAGCCTAGTATAAACCTATGAACCTATGAACTATATAGCCAAAGTGGAGGCTGAGCTCTCTCAACATAGGACTAGCAAGACCAGAGAGAGGGTGAAGGTAACCACACACACATCTTTAATCCAGTCTCACATGGCACTGTCACAACTTAAGATCATACACATAGACACACAGAGACACTCTCGGAGGCTCTGATCAAAAGTCTACCAGAATGGCGGTGGCCACCACAGCAGACACTCACACAACTGCCTCCACAGGGCACAGCACATGCAACACATTGACTACAGAGTTGGTGTGCCAAACAGTCACAGCCCTTAAGGCCAAACACAATGCCGGACACACTTGTCATAGGTGACTCCATAGTCAGACACACTGATGTCCCACTCACCAGATCAGGTACAGAGGAGGTCACAGTAAGCTGCCTATCGGGCACTGGAATCCACCACATAATGCAAGCACTCAGGTCACTAAACTGCAAGTACAGGTCTGACCCAGTCATAATCCATGCTGGTGTGAACAACCTGAGATGTACCTCCCTGGACTACATGGAAAGAGACATAGAGGATCCCTCTGATTATGTAGGCCAGGCAGGTATGACCCTGACCTTCGGCAGTATCCTACCTTCACCAAGTATGATGCCACATAAACAGAGACAAGATGATCAGCTGTAGTATTTTGCTTAGACTATGGTGTCATTCTAAGGGGTCCAATGTCTGTCTGCCTGGGATGACATGCTGGACAGGCCACGGTGATTTGCAAGGACGGCTTGCACCTGTCACCCTGGGCTTCCGGATTTCAGATGATGCTCTTGCCACCCCATTGTGCCTTTTTATGCAAGATTCAGATTCTACACCTACCACCCTAGAACACAGTAAAGGAAAGACACTAAGGGTAATGCTGCTCAATGCCCAAGGTCTCAACCTCAAGCTGCACACACTCTATGCCCTTCTCAGTATGTAGCACATTGATGTCTGTGCTGTGCCTGAAACCTGGTTCACAGCTTCTGACAGCACCCGGCACTATCGGGTGTTACCTCATATCATGCATTCCGGCACCAGCATCCCGACAACACCAAGAAGGATGGTGGGTGTCCATATTCATCAAGGACACCCTCACCTCATGGTTGGTGGCAACACACGATGCATCAGAGACCATCCAGGTGCCAGTGACCGTAGGCAAGACTGCTCTGCAGTTTGTAGCATGTTACATGCCACCCGCTCAAACTCAGGTACCTCACACAGCTATCCTGCAAACACTGAAGGGGATAAATGTATCTCAAAACACCATCCTACTGGGTGATTCCAACTATCCACATATAGACTGGGATCACTAATCATGCCACAACACTCTAACACAAAGGTTCCAAGAGTTCATACACTGAAATGCCATGGAACAACTGGTCCCAATCCCCTCAAGTGGAGGCAACATACTAGAACACATCATTACGAACATGGGGTCACACTGTTCAACACCAGACATATACCCATCATTGGTGAGATCAAATCATGGACTATTCTCAGTGGGAGTCCACATCCCACCCACACCCCAGATGGGAAATGAAACGGTGAAGACATTCTCAAATGCCAACTTCACATTTCTGAGGACTGGTGTGATCTCTTTCAAGGCCCCCAGGCCAGCAGACACCATTACCCAAGCCACTGTATCACTTAGAAATGCCTTCTACCAGCACCTCCAGGACTGCATGGTTCAGGCAATCCCAAATAATAATGACTCTTTGTACCACAGGCAAGCATCCAGTCTGGTGGACCCTAGCCATAAACAAGTTGTACAACACAAGGAAGGAGCTACTACAAGATAGAGCGTAATCCGTGGGGGAAGACACCCTGCTCATTGTGAGTAAAACACTGGGTTCCCCCATACAATCATCCGAGGCATGTTTTGAGAGTAAACCCACTCAGGACTCCAGGGACAATCATGAGGCCTTTTTTACCTATGTTTGAAACCTGGGAGGAAACTCCCAGATATGCTCAGACTTAGTTCAGAATAATGTTGATATCACTGCACCTACAGACATTGGCAACATACTGACTGGCAGGTTCAGTGCAGATTTCTCCCCCCCTCCCCCCAACTGGGGGGGGTATGTACACCAGAGGATTGTAGCCCCGCAAACATCTCCACTGCTGGGGTGGGAACTGCTAAAATCCAAGGCAGAAAACACTTTATCCATGGGACCAGATGGTGTCCCCAGTTGTGTGCTCCATGAACTCAATGAGTAATTACACCCACAGTTAGGGCAGCTGTTTAATCTTAGCCTCACCTCAGGATATGTTCCCAAGGAGTGGCATACAGCAATGGTGGACCCACTTCACAAAGGAGGTGCCTCCACCAACCCCAGAAACTACCATCCCATCAGCTTGACAAGCCTGTTCTGCTAAGCTATGGAGAGGATCATAATGGGAATTCTAAATGAAGACATAGGGGACTTGCAGACATTGGATCCAATCCAGTTTGGCTTTGTCAAGGGCAGATCATGCCTTTTAAACTTGGTTGACTTTTTCAAAACACTCACCCAGGCCATTGACGTGGGCAAAGCAGTCCACACAGCCTACCTTGACCTGGCAAAGGCTTTCGACACAATACCCCACTCAGGTATCATTGAAAACATCACCAGCTTAATTGTGAACCCATACATCACAGCATGGGTTGCAAACTGGCTAAGTGACGGAACACACAGGGTCAAAGTTGCTGGTGCCAGTTCACACTCCAGAGCTGTCACAAGTGGTGTCCCACAGGGCTCAGTCCTGGGCCCACATTTGTTCAGTATCTACTTTTCAGAAGTACGAGCAAACACAGGAGGATTATGGCTGACAAAGTTTGAAGATGACTGCAAACTGGGAAGCATAGCTGGAAACCCATCTGACACAGACATCCTTCAGAAGGGTCTCATAGACACTGATAACTGGTGCCACGGCCATGGCCTTACATTAAACACTAAACAATGCATAGCCATACCCTTCAGGAAGAACAAGGTTACCACTACTTCCCATCTAGGTGGCAATCCTCTAAGCACAACGTAGGTTATCAGGGACCTGGGCACCCAGGTTGACAGTGACCCTTTGCTTGACACTCACATTGCCAGGGTAGTTTGGAAGGCCTTCTACATTGGCCACCTCATCATGCAGTGATTCACATCTAGATCAAGGGAGGTCATCGTTCCCCTGTACTCATCACACCAATGATTGCATACACTGCCCCATTCAGATTGGATGGGCCCACAAATTCCTCGACAGGAGGTGAAAGGGTCTCAAACATATTTCTTATGCTGCCCGACTGAAGGAATTCCAGCTGTATTCAGTCACTTACTGACTGCTCAGAGGTGATCTGTGCCTGACATACAAAGCTATGTCCAACCCAGACTTTATGAACATGCTTCACCTCAAGACCTCTACATCCATCAGAACTACAAGGGCAGGAGACCTAAACCTCAACACAGATACTAATAGGATGTGCTGGAGGGACAGATTCATCACCCAGAGAGTCCATATGCTGTGGAACAACATCCTGGTACATGTGGGGCTGAGCACCTCACTGGCTTTGTTCAAGTGAGATCTTGACCAATGGATGGGAGATTGCAGGTATACCCCAGGGATAACCTCAGTATCACTGCTTGACAGAGGCACAACAAAATAATGGGCATATTATCCATCAACTTGCAGGTGGCAGACGCCACAAAACTCTGGCCTAGGCTTATTAATGCCCTAGGGCAGATAGCCTAGTATGAACCTATGGACATAGGCCTGGGGCAGTTCCTGCTATTAGGACAGTGGTCTGCAGCAGGCTATGTAGTAGTAGTCGGTTTTAGCCATTGTTTTTGACCATGGCTATTCCATGTTGCTTCTTGTTGTGGTACAAACATGGGTGTGTGGTTATCCATGCTATTTATTGCTAGACACCCTCATTTTGTATCTTGTTCCATGTTTTTGCACATGTACATCACTGTATGACGTGCAGCTGTTTCACAGGGTCATATGCGTGGATATGGATGTTAGTTGGGGTCCTCAGGTGTGCATATTGTACATGATATTACATTACTTAACACATGGCATTCATGCCTCAGGTGGTGCTGCAGGGCCACCTCTGTCGGATACACATACTACACTCCCTGTACATTTGGAAGCAGGTTGTGTCATGTTAGGCATCCCTGTTACTGTATGAGTGAGTCAGAGCGGTATCAGTCCCAGTGTTCCTACTGACCAAGCGTATGTGCTATGGTTGCCTCTTTGCCAAGGCCAGGGCATACTGGGCATGCCTCCTTCTGCCTACTGGGACAAGGTCAGGTTGTTCCTCCTCCGAGTCAACCCCTGCCTGTGGTGGCCTTGGCAATGGTGGGGGGATGTTTGGCCCAGCCCTGTGCTGGTCCTGCTGCAGCTGTTTCCGCAGGATCATATTATGTAGCATAGCACATATCATGATCATTTGGGTACATGTAGTTGGTGTGTACTGCAAAGCTCCACCAGATGTGTCCAGACACGGAACCATACTTGAGCAGCCCAAACACACGCGCTCTATGATATTACGTGTTTGTGCATGTGCCTCATTATGGTGTTCCTGTTCAGGTGTGTGTGCATTTCTGATGGGTGTCATCAGCCATGGCTCAAGTGCATAACCTGCATCCCCCACTAGGTGTCCGTGTGGGAAGTCCCCATTGGCAAATGATTGGTACAGCTGCGTCAGATGCCAGATGTGGGAATCGTGGTAGCTCCCAGGGCAGCCAGCACACACATTCATTATTATGCCCTGGGCATCACACACGACCTGGCAGTTGATGGAGGGGTATCCCTTGCGGTTAATGTAGACTCTACCCCGCGCACCGGCTGGTGCTTTGATGCGTATGCGTGCAGTCTATTGCACCCAGCACCTCAGGGTATCCCGCTATTTGCTGGAAGAGACGATATTGCTGGCCACAACCTCACGGTCATTAGGGACATATATATGATCACTGACATGTGGTGACATGGCATCCAGGAACTGGTGCAGTACCCTGGAGGCTGATGCCTGTGATATCCCCATCATATCACCAGTTGGTCTCTGGAAGGTACCTGTTGCTAGTATTCTTAGGCCAACACATACCTTGGTTTCCACTGGGATGGGTTCCCCTCTGTTGGTTCTGTGTGTGAGGTGTGGCCTGCACAGCTCAACAATCTGCTGCAGGAGCTCTCTGTCCACTCTATAGCTCTACTATCTCCAGCTCATGTAACCCATGGTAGGTGACCCTGGGCCTGTATACTCTTCTCCTTCTCCTCACTCTGGGTTGTCTGTCAGCATCTGCATTGTCACCACCCTCAGCAATTCGCCTATGCCTGATTATAATAGCCATGGCAGCCCCTAGCATTTCTGCTCTGAGTTCAGCTTTATTTCAGTTTTCAATTCTGATAGCTTAGTTTCTGGCAGTATCTCTTGTGAGAAACAGCCTTCACTGCTCTTTGTTGTGTTTTAAGTGCTGGGCTGGGCTTCTAGTTTGCCTGTGTAATTGCCTGCTTGTAATTGTTTCCACCAATTAACTCCAGCAGTATTCCTGGCAGTTTCCTGTATTTTGGTTGTTTCCTGTTTCCTCTCTGTTTCCTGAGGGGAGCAATGTGCACACCAGCTTAAACACGCCACAGTCACTTAAACGCCGCACATCCCTACACAGTGTTACACGCGTGCACATCCTTACACGGTGTTAGCTAGGCTGATTCATGCTAAAATGCGCACACACTGCCTTACACGCACGCGCCTGCAAACCATTGTAAACAGTTTGCAACACGCTCCCACATGTTGAACCTGCCTTACACGCGCACACGCATGCATGCACGTATATCAAGAAACTTTGAGTGTAGGGATAGCATATACCCTCAATTTCTTGACTTTCCTAGTGTTCTGTTGGGACACACCTCCCTCCCTGATGTCTGTCTGTCATCTGTTACCTTACATTGCCCTCCAATCTGGTACATTTCTTTCTATCCTTCCCCTCCGTGATGTCACCTACCTCTTACTCAGTTCCTCCCCCTTCTCTAACTCTTACACTACTCAGAAAGTGCTCATTACCTATGTGGCAGTGTGATTCAGTATTGTAACCCTCATTAACATAGGATTGCCTAGTAATGCTTAGTTACATATCTTACACGGAGCTTCCCCTTGACAACCACTAAACGGAGGCCATATTGTTTTTAGTCTGCAAGTCCCTCCATTGACATTCCATGTGATACATAAATCCCACAATTGTGGGCTTATAAGCTTCGGTTTTCAGTTTTAGGTAGCGCACCCGTTTGCGCTTGGTGCGCTGCAGTTAAACACAAAATCCCGTGGAAAAAAAAGTTAAATAACTTATTTTGCAACACTTTTTCATGCCAATGGCCACATATTTGGCCATTGGCATGCTTAATGACACATATGCACCCTTTATTTGGAGCTGACATAGCTCCGTTTTTGATTTTGCAGAAATGTACTCAGTTGTCAGCTGAGTACATTTCTGCAACACGTCCGTTACACGGACTGGTTTCTTGTTGGATCGCTCAAATACCTCATTTGCATATCTTGGAGCTGCAAATGAGGTATTGAGCATTTCCACGCCCAGTCCGTGTAAGAGACGTGTTAGCTGTCTCTTACACGGAGGTTTGGGCTGTACCTGAATCGGGAGGCTTACACGGAGGCTTACACTACTCTTGAACTCCGTGTAAGCCTTCCTGAATCTGGCCCAATGTTTTTTTATCCAAATAAAAAACATTTTTGAGGGGTATTCTCTTGTCTTCCAAGATATATCTTTTTATGGAATAGGCTATACTTATTGTCCACTAGAGTATTTATGAATAAGAGATGAGGAATGGAAACCCTACATTTTTGGGAAAAATGGGATGACATGTTATTAAAGTAGATAGCACTCATTAATGCCTTCATATTAAAATATTAAGAGCAGGTGCACCATCTAATTTCATCTTGTCGTACTTAATGGTTTCTTTTCTACTTCACTACACATATGTAAGGCTTAAGATGGCAAATGGTGAAAAAGAAACACTAAAACGCATATTATCTAATCACTATAAATGCAGGTGAGAACGAAATTGTCTACATTTCAAAAACCTGCATGATTTTGATTTAATTAAATTAGTAAATGAGCACACTGTACTAAATGAGCATCAGTGCAGTACATTAAAGATATGCCTTTGTATAATGCAGAGTTTTAAGAAACAGTCTGGCACTCTGGGTATTGTACCCCTTTTGACCCCTCCCCACCCCAGTTTACATCTTTTTTTATATCCCGCATTTTGTTTACCCCATATGTTCTGCCTATAATCATCATTTCATACTCCTTATGTTGCATTCATTAACCTCCAGTGATAAAATTTACTTTTGCCTGCAGTTGTTTCATTCTTTGTTTTGATTTACTACAGATGGATGTGTTATTTTCTTCAGTTTCTCATTAGCTGCAGTATGACATCCATCTTTTCTATGAATATAAGTGATTTTATCGGTCACTTACTACTGTGCAATCCACTGCAGTTATTTGTAAAAAGGCAAATTCAGTGTTCACTTTTCCCAAAAGGAAAACTTCTGACAATATCATCCATTTACTCTATTATTCAAATATCATGTTTTAAAAGTTATGTTTGAATACAAGGGCAACTGAAAGAGATTGTCAGAAATTTTTAAGTCTCCAGGACTACTTTTTACATTGGGAAAAGAGAACATGTTCACAGACGCTACTAGATTTTGAAATGGCTAGGGAAAGGTTGGCTCTGCTTCTGGCCGTACCAGATGACCTCATCCTGAATTGTATGTTGTTAGGAGTGGAGCAGCACATAAGGCAAATCTGCTGACCAGTATCTCCAACAGATACCCAACATTTCAAATAGTTGTGCTCATTATTTTCTGGAAATACTGTTGCTGCGGAGTATATAGTATAGGTTGTTAGGTCTTTGTTATAAGTTTAAGAGAAGATAATTGTTTTGTAGTTACTTTTTTGCTTTTCTTTACAAATGGAAAAAGTGCTGAGCTAATGCAAGTTTTATTTTTATATAAATAAAATGTACTTGTAATAGGCATGCAAGACATCTGTTCCTGCCAGTAGGTTGTCACCTTTTCAAATGTACAAAGGGAATGCAGGGGGCTGAGCCACTGCCACTGGCATGGGGAGTGACAAAGTATAAGGCACAGTCACTGGGTGCAGCATGACAAAATTGTGGAACATGACAGTCTGAATGATTTCCTATCATGGAAACATACCACTTTTTATGTGTACTCATTCATGACTGTTAATATAAAATAGCACCCAAACCTGTGATGTGAATTAAAAAGCGTGTTTGTTAAGTGGACCTTTTGACAGGTATCTCTGAAGTTTTTTGAGAATATCTTCTGAAGCCAGTTAAACACAGAAGAAGATGAGCAATCAGTTTTGAAAAGTGTTGATTGTTCAGCTTTCTTTCTGGTGATGTGATGCCAAAACTTACATACCGAGAGTGCAGAAGTTGCTTATCCTTTGTAAAACACATTTTAGCATTTATTTTTATTTTTCATTGTTGTTACTTAGATTAACACCTTCTACTCGTCTGATCATCATGTAAGCAACAGTAGTCAGAGAGTCAAGGGCATATCATCCAGATTTAAAGAAGCCATCATTCCCTTATATTCAGCACTGATTAGACCAATCACTGAATGCAATGCCCACTTTGGGAGACACCACACTAGACATAGCAACCAACTAGAGAAGCCCAAAAGGTTCCTAACCAATAAGAATAAAGACTTAAAGAGCTTAAAGATCATGAACAACCAAGCCAGGCTAAAGGCTCTTTCCTTTTACTCTTTATCTCATAGACTCTTGATAAGTAATCTGTGTGTCACCAACCTCACCATTAGAAATACTGTTGGACTCAATCTCCTATATCTCCACAATTCTAATAGCACCAGAAATACCTGCACCAGGACTCTAAATCATCACCATCAGATAAACAGAATATGATAGAGAGATGGATTCAGTATGTAGTACCTCCACCTTCTCTGGAATAAACACCCCTTGGAGATTAAACAGTGCTGCACTTTATCACCTTTCTTTCAAAACCTGGATGATTGGATGTTCATCCACAAATTGGCCATGTAACTAACTGGCCCTCCTTGAGAAAGGGGGGCAGGACCTTAGGGTGGCTATTGGCAAGGTATTAATTATGGTCAAATAAAATTGCCTTGTAACGCCTAAGAAGCCCATGAATCCTAAGAAAAATAAAATATTTTACAAATGTCATATAGTGGGTATTTTTTTTTTTTGCTTGTTAATGTACCCTCACATTTAAATTAAACTACTATTTTCAGTGGAGACAGAAAGATGATACTAAAATAAATTGCAAGATACAGAAAATAAGTAAACCACTCAAAATGCTAATGTTATGCTGTTTTATCACCAGTACTGCAATATGGCTTTCCACTTACAGTGGTGGGATTTTCTTTTTTTATATAACTGCGCCAGGTTATAGGATGCCCTAAAATGGTCTGCAAATTCATGATTCCTGACACTAGATTTGAATACTACTGTATGAATCTTAAGAAATCTGGAATGTTGCCTCTCATCTGGAAGATAAATGTCACCTCTTATGCAATGATTTATAAATTACTTCAATTGAAGTACTGTCCATACCCTGGCTCCTTGCTAAGGACCAAACACTTTACTTATTGTTTATGTACATCTACTTCCAATTTCCAGCATTAGTGTCTCCCCACTGCTGATATCCCTAGTTCTTCATCTGTCCCACAGTTTGCATCCTACAATCCATCTCTAGCACTTCATCTTCATTACCTCAAGCTTCATCCTTATGTATAGTCACTCTGTTCCATTAGTTGATTATGTGTTTGCAAAACTATATATTATTGCTGATAGAAACTCATTTCTACTATGCATATGTATCCCTTGTTCTCCAAGAAAACAGGATGTAACTGAAAAGAGATACAGGTAACCACTCTACCTGCCTTAAATAAAATAATAAATAAACAGAAAAAATTAAATGTGTAGTAAAATACATTAAATGTTACCTACAACTGTCAGACTGAAGAAGAAGGTGGCCTCCTGAACATTTGTTTCTGTGCCCTGGTACCTGCATTAAGTACTACATTCTCTAGCTGGTGTACCTAGTTTGGTAGGGGTTCTACTCTCACTGCAGTCAACTGGTGTGTGTGTGTGTGTGTGTGTGTGTGTGTGTGTGTGTCTAGTCAGAGAAACATAAGTGTATATCTTACTGTCAGCAATACAGTCCCATGAAATACAAATATTTAGACTTGTTGCACGGAGCTTGAGTTAACTACTGTGCTGTGTAAGTGGTTTACATGCATATGAGCGAACAGTCGATGTCCGAACATGAACATGTCGACAGCAGAATCCTAAGTTTGCAATATATTGAATCTACAGATGTCGAACCCGGAATTACCGGCCAGGCTAATATTCCCTCCTCTCGACCCATGGTAGCACTTGTTGTGGCAGTTGTGCGATCAGGAATTTCGAATTTGACATTTCGGGTGACATTATGAGCATTCGCGCCTACAGGTTTCGACATTACAGTTCGGAAATATGGTGGTTCAACATCCGGTCACACGACCAAACGTATGTAATGCATGTAAATAATGACATATGACTATTTTCTTTTTCAAAGCTGCAAAACAATTACATGTGAAAAGCAATTATAGTAATCTTTTCTTTCTCTCAGAAGCTGAAACACGATGGGCCAGATTCAGGAAGGCTTACACGGAGTTTAAGAGTAGTGTAAGCCTCCATGTAAGCCTCCTGATTCAGCAACAACCCAAATCTCCATGTAAGAGACAGCTAACACGTCTCTTACACGGAGTGGGCGTGGAAATGCTCAATACCTCATTTGCAGCTCCAAGATATGCAAATGAGGTATGTGAGCGATCCACGAAGCCCAAACCAGTCCGTGTAACGGACGTGTTAGCTGCAGAAATGTACTCAGCTGACAACTGAGTACATTTCTGCAAAATTAAAAACGGAGCTATGTCAGCACCAAATAAAGGGTGCATTTGTTACATTAAGCATGCCAATGGCCAAATATGTGGCCATTGGCATGAAAATGTTGCAAAAAAGTTTTATAACTTTTTTTTTTTCACGGGATTTATGTGTTTAACTGTAGCGCACACCCGCGCAAATGGGGTGCGCTACCTAAAACTGAAAACCGAAGCTTATAAGCCCACAATTGTGGGATTTATATATTACATGAAATGTCAATGGAGGGACTTGCAGAGCAAAACAATATGGCCTCCGTTTAGTGGTTGTCAAGGGGAAGCTCCGTGTAAGATATGTAACTAAGCATTACTAGGCAATCCTATGTAAATGAGGCTTACAATACTGAATCACACTGCCACATAAGTAATGAGCACTTTCTGAGTCGTGTAAGAGTTAGAGAAGGGGAGGAACAGAGTAAGAGGTAGGTGACATCATGGGGGAAGGATAGAAAGAAATGTACCAGATTGGAGGGCAATGTAAGGTAAGAGATGACAGACAGACATCAGGGAGGGAGGTGTGTCCCAACAGAACACTGGGAATGTCAAGAAATTGAGGGCATACGCTATCCCTACACTCTAAGTTTCTTGATATACGTGCATCTTGGCGTGTCTTGCGTGTGAGGCAGGTTCTACTTGTGGGAGCGTGTTGCAAACTGTTTACAACGGTTTGCGCGGGCGTGCACGTGTGTAAGGCGGTGTGCGCGCGTTTTAGCATGAATCAGCCTAGCTAACACCGTGTAAGGATGTGTGCGCGCGTGTAACACTGTGTAGGGATGTGTACACGCGTTTAAGTTACTGTGAGCGTGTTTAAGCCGGTGTGCACACTGCTCCCACTCAGGAAACAGAGAGGAAATAGGAAACAACCAAAATACAGGGAAACTGCCAGAAGATACTACTAAAGTTAATTGGTGGAAACAATTAGAAGCAGGCAATTACACAGGCAGACTAGAAGCCCAACCCAGCACTTAAAACACAACAAAGAGCAGTGCAGGCTGTTTCTCACAAGAGATACTGCCAGAAACTAAGCTATCAGAGTTGAAACCTGAAAAAAGCTGAACTCAGAGCAGAAATGCTAGGGGCTGCCATAGCTGTTATAATCAGACATAGGCGAATTGCCGAGGGTGGTGATAATGCAGATGCTGACAGACAACCCAGAGTGAGGAGAAGGAGAAGAGTATACAGGCCTAGGGTCACCTACCATGGGTTACATGAGCTGGAGATAGTAGAGCTATAGAGTGGACAGAGAGCTCCTGCAGCAGATTGTTGAGCTGTGCAGGCCACGCCTCACACACAGAACCAACAGAGGGGAACCCATCCCAGTGGAAACCAAGGTATGTGTTGGCCTAAGAATACTAGCAACAGGTACCTTTCAGAGACCAACTGGCGATATGATGGGGATATCACAGGCATCAGCCTCCAGGGTACTGCACCAGTTCCTGGATGCCATGTCACCACATGTCAGTGATCATATATATGTCCCTAGTGACCGTGAGGTTGTGTCCAGCAATATCGTCTCTTCCAGCAAATAGCGGGATACCCTGAGGTGCTGGGTGCAATAGACTGCACGCACATACGCATCAAGGCACCAGCCGGTGAGCGGGTAGAGTCTACATTAACCGCAAGGGATACCCCTCCATCAACTGCCAGGTCATGTGTGATGCCCAGGGCATAATAATGAATGTGTGTGCTGGCTGCCCTGGTAGCTACCACGATTCCCACATCTGGCATCTGGCGCAGCTGTACCAATCATTTGCCAATGGGGACTTCCCACACGGACACCTAGTGGGGATGCTGGTTATGCACTTGAGCCGTGGCTGATGACACCCATCAGAAATGCACACACACCCGAACAGGAACGCCATAATGAGGCACACGCACAAACACGTAATATCATAGAGCATGTGTTTGGGCTGCTCAAGTCACGGTTCCGGTGTCTGGACACGTCTGGTGGAGCTTTGCAGTACACACCAACTACATGTACCCAAATGATCATGATATGTGCTATGCTACATAATATGATCCTGCGGAAACAGCTGCAGCAGGACCAGCACAGGGCTGGGCCAAACATCCCCCCACCATTGCCAAGGCCACCACAGGCAGAGGGTGACTTGGAGGAGGAACAACCTGACCTTGTCCCAGTAGGCAGAAGGAGGCGTGCCCAGTATGCCCTGGCCTTGGCAAAGAGGCAACGCATAGCACATATGCTTGGTCAGTAGGAACACTGGGACCGATACCCACTCTGACTCACTCATACAGTAACAGGGATGCCTAACATGACACAACCTGCTTCCAAATGTACAGGGAGTGTAGTATGTGCATCCGACAGAGGCAGCCCTGCAGCACCACCCGAGGCATGAATGCCATGTGTTAAGTAATGTAATACCATGTATCATATGCACACCTGAGGACCATGACTAACATCCACCCTCACCAATCATAAACCACAAAACACAAACCCACCTCATAGCTATCACAAGGGATAGGAACCTAGATGTAATGCTACCCAATGCCAAAGGTATAAACAGCAAGATGTGTGCAGTGTAAATGCACACAGTATAGGGAATGCACATATCAGTGCTGTAATAGAAAACAGGGTCAAAGCGCACATCAGCACCCTGACACTACCAGGGTCACACCTCATACAGTGATGTACATGTGCAAAAACATGGAACAAGATACAAAATGAGGGTGACTACCAATAAATGGCATGGATAACCACACACCCCTGTTGTTACCACAACAAGAAGCAACATGCATTAGCCATGGTCAAACACCAATGGCTAAAACTGACTACTACTATATAGCTTGCTGCAGACCACTGTCCTAATAGCAGCAACTGCCCCAGGCCTATGTTCACAGGTTCACAGGTTCATACTAGGCTATCTGCCCTAGGGCATTTATAAGCCTAGACCAGAGTTCCGTGGAGTCTGCCGCACCTTCACTCTGACGGATAATTTGCCTATTATATTGCTGTGCCTCTGACAAGCAGTGATACTGAGGTTATCCCTGGGGCATACCTGCAATCTCCCATCCATTGATTAAGATCTCACTTGAACAAAGCCAGTGAGGTACTCAGCCTCACATGTACCAGGATGTTGTTCCACAGCATAGGGACTCTCTGGTTGAAGAATCTGTCCCTCCAGCACATCCTATTAATATCTGTGTTGAGGTTTAAATCTCCTGCCACTGTAGTTCTGATGGATGTAGAGGTCTTGAGGTGAAGCGTGTACATTAACTCAGGTTTGGACATGGCCTTGGATGTCAGGCACAGGTCACCTCTGAGCAGACGGTAAGTCACGGAATCAAGCTGGAATTCCTCCAGTCGGGCAGCATAAGAAATATGTTTGAGACCCTATCTCCTCCTGTCGAGGAATTTGTGGGCCCATCCAATTGCCATAGGTGTCGGGTCATATACATGCTGAATGGGGCATTGCACTCAATCAATGGTCCGATGAGTGAAGAGTACAGGGGAACAATGACCTCCCTGGATCTAGATGTGAATCCCTGCATGATGAGGTGGGCAATGTAGAAGTTCTACCTAACTACCCTGGCAACGTGAGTGTCAAACAAAAGGTTACTCTCAACCTGGGTGCCCAGGTCCCTGATAACCTCCTGTGTGCTTAGAGGATTGCCACCTACATGGGAACTAGTGGTAACCTTGTTCTTCCCAAAGGGTATGGCTATGCATTGTTTAGTGTGTAATGTAAGGCCATGGCTCTGGCACCAGTTATCCGTGACTATGACACCCTTCTGAAGGATGTCTGTGTCAGATGGGTGTCCAACTATGGTTCCCAGTCTGCAGTCATCTTCAAACTTTGTCAGCCATAATCCTGCTGTGTTTGCTTGTACTTCTGAAAAGTAGATGCTGAGCAATAGTGGGCCCAGGACTGAGCCCTGTGGGACACCACTTGTGACAGTTGTGGAGTGTGACATGGCACCAGCAAGTCTGAACCTGTCTGTTCTGTCACGTAGCCGGTTTGCAACCCATCTTGTGATGTATGGGTTCACATTTAAGCTGGTGATGTTTTCAATGATACCCAAGTGGGGTATTGTGTTGAAAGCCTTTGCCAGGTCAAGGTAGGCTGTGTGGAGTGCCTTGCCCTTGTCAATGGCCTTGGTGTCTGTTATGAAACAGTCAACCAAGTTTAAAAGGCATGATCTGCCCTCAACAAAGCCTAACTGGGTTGGATCTAATGTCTGCAAGTCCCCTATGTCCTCATCTATGACTTCCATTATGATCTTCTCCATAGCTTAGCAGACCCTGCTTGTCAAGCTGATGGGATGGTAGTTTCCGTGGTCGGTGGAGGCACCCCATGTGAAGTGGGTCCACCATTGACATATGCCACTCCTTGGGAACATATCCTGAGTTGAGGCTAAGATCATACAGCTGCCCTGACTGCGGGTTTAATTCTTGAGTGAGTTCATGGAGCACAAAACCAGGGACACCATCTGGTCCCATGGATGCTGCGTCCTTTCCCTTGGATAGAGCAGTTCCCACCTGAGCATTTGAGATGTTTGGGGGGCTACAATCCTCTTTCATACATATCTCTCCAGTTGTGGTGGAGGGGTGGGTGGAGAAATCTGCACTGAACCTGTCAGCCAGTATGTTGGCAATGTCTGTAGGTTCAGTGATATTTACTGCATTCTGAGCCTATTCTGAGCATATCTGGAAGTTTCCTCCCAGGTGTGTAACGTATGTATAAAAGGCCTCATTGTTGTCCCGTGAGCCCTTAGTGGGTTTACTCCCAATATTCGCCTTGGATGATTTCATGGGGGAACTCAGTGTTTCACCTATATTGAGCAGGGGTGTCTACCCTTCCACGGATATCGCTCTATCTTGTAGTACCTCCTTCCTTGTGTTGTAGTGCTTGTTTATGGCTGAGGTCCACCACACTGGACGCTTGCCTCTGGTACAACGAGTCTGTGTTTTGTTTGGGATTGCCTCATCCATGCAGTCTTGAAGGTGCTGGTAGAAGGCAGTTGTAAGTGATACAGTGGCTTGGGTAATGGTGTCTGCTGGCTTGGGGGCTTTGAAAGAGACCACAACAGTCATTAGAAGTGTGTAGTCGGCTTCTGAGAGGTTCTGCACTGTGGTCTTTTCTATCTGGGGTGGGGGTGGGATGTGGACTTCCACTGAGAGTAGGTCATGATCTGATCTCACCAATGATGGGTATACCTCTGGTGTTGAACATTGTGAGCCCATGTTTGTGATGATGAGATCTACTATGTTGTCTCCTCTTGTGGGGATGGTGACTAGTTCTTCCATGGCATGTGAGTGTATGAACTCTAGGAACCTGTGGGCTAGAGTGTTGTGGCTGTAGTACTGATCCCAGTCTATATCTTGTAGTAGTTTTTGTTTATATAGAAGAGTTTGCTATCTTTTATTTTTAATGTTTGCTTGCAAACTCAATTACTAACTCTTAGATTTTCATTATAATGAATACTGCTATTACATTTTTGTATGACAATTTCTCTGTATGTTAATTTTTTTTTTTTTTTTTTTTTTTTTTATCTCTGAATGTATCTCTGAATGTATCTCACTCTGTGGAGCTTTTCTCCCTGGGCCTCTACTGAAAATGGAAATTTCTCCAGCTGGACTAGCCCGGTCAACAAATGTAAAATAAAATAAAATATATTTGGATAGTTGGGATCACCCAGTGTGATGGTGTTTGCAGGTACATGTATCCCCGCCACTGTTTTCATGAAAGCTCTGTGAGGTACCTGAGTTTCAGAGGATGGCCTGTAACATGCTACAAACTTCAGAGCAGTCTTGCCTATGGTTAATTGCACCCGGATGGTGTCCAATGCATCGTGTGTTGCCACCAACCATGAGGTGAGGGTGTCCTTGATGAATATTGCTATTGCCACCCCTCATAGTGGTAATATGTGTACTGCATAGATACGAAATATTGTGCCTCTGACTTAGTAGTGACACATTATGACCACCTTACATAATTGAATAATGTGACTATGCCTCTGTCCAGTCTGTGCCCCTGTCCACATGCAGCTGTCCAGATGTCTCTTGAAGAGAGTCAGTGAGGTACTCTGTCTAACATGAACTGGGATACTCTGCTAGAGTTTGAGATGCCTCTGAGTTATGACCCTGTCCCTTCAGCATGTCCTATACATGTATGTGCTGAGGTTCAAATCTTTAGCTCCCATGTTTCTGGTGGATGTGGATTGCTTGCAGTGGAGCATGTCTACCAAATCCTGATCGGACATGGTCTTGTATGTCAGGCATAGGTCACCTGTACGTATGTGGTATGACACTGAAAAAGCTTGTGTTTAGTTATTCTGGAAGTATATGACATGTGTTGTAGATCCCTGATCTTCATGGTAAGGTACTTGTGGGGTCTCTCCAGCTGCTGCAAGTGCTGGTTGAGGTACATACCAAATGGGGCGTTGTATTCAAGCATGGGCCTGATAAGGAGAAGTATAGTGGTACAATGACCTCCTATGGTCTGGATGGAATACCCTCCATGATAAGGTGGCCAAGATAGAAAGTCTGTCAAACAACTTTGGCAACATGGGTGTCAAATGAGATGTCACTATCTACATGTGTCCCCAGCTGTCTGATTTGTTTCCTGTACTCATTGGGTTGCTGTCTATGTACAGATCTGTGGGTACTGTGTTCCTCCCAAAGGGATGGCTACACATCAGTCGCAGTCAGTTTTAGGCCATGAGTCCAGCACCAGCTATCTGTCAGTGTGACGGCAGTCTGTAGGATGTGTGTGCTGGCTGATGTATTCACTATGGTGCCCAGGTTGCAGTCATCTGTAAACTTTGTCGGCCACAACCCTCCTATGTTTGCTTTAACATCTGAAAAGTAAATACCAAATAAGAGAGGTCCCAGGACACAACCTTGTGGGACACCACTTGTGACTGGCTTCAACCTGACAAGGCACCTGCAATGTTGACATTATGGGTTCTGTTTCTGAGCCATTTTGCAACCTATGCTGTGACATATGGTGTTATATTTCAGCTGTTGAGCTTGTCTATGATGCCTGAGTGGGGTATTGTGTCAAAGGCCTTAGCCAAGCGCAGGTAGGTTGTGTGGACTGTGTAGCCCTCATCAACGGCTCTACTGACAGTTTCAAAGTAGTCAACTTGGTGCAAAACGCAGGATCTGCACTGTACAAAGCTGAATTGGGTGTGATCAAGGGTCTGTAGGACACCAATGTCTCTGTGTGGAAGCTCCATAATGACCCTTCACAAAGCTTTGCAGACAAGGCTGTTTAAGCTTGTGTGGTGGTAGCTGCCAGGGTCTGTGGAGGCATCTCCTTTGTGGAGTGGGACCACTGTTGCCGTGACGCCAGTGTTCAGGTACAGATCCTGTAGCAAGGCTAAGGTTAAATAGGATCTGCATATACAGGTTTATCTCCATCTGTAGTTCACATAGCATGCAACTGGGGATACCATCAGGTCCCATTGATGCTGTGTACTGTCTTTGCTGACTGCGGCTCTCACATGGACATCCAGGATGACAGTGAGATTACATACAGCTGTGATATCTATCATGTCTTGGGGGTGAGGGAGGGTACATTGCACTGAACTGGTCTGCCAGGGTGTCAGTAATATCTGTCAGGTCCCTGGGATATAAGTTGTTGTGTACCAAATCTGAGCATATATGAGGGTTCCCACCCAGGCGTCAGACATAACTGAAGAAAGCAGTGTGGTTACCTTCATCGTCTGTGGTGATTTATGTCCCCAAGTTGAACTTGGGTGTCTTTATGTGAGAATGTAGCTTTCTACTACTGCTGATCACAGCTGCCTTACATTCTGGAGATGTAGCTCTGTCTTGCATTAGTATCCTTCATCTGTTATACAGTTTGTTTATGGCTGGGGTCCACCAGACAGGCCACTTTCCCTTGGTGGTGAAGGTGTCATTCTCATTTGTGATTGCATGGTCCATGCTTACTCGGAGATGTCCGTATAAGTGTCTGTGCAGGAGTCACCATTGTGTGTTGTGGTTTCCACTGGCCCAGTGGGCTTAATGGATACCATCTCAGTCCGAAGAAGTGTGAAGTCAGCTTCTGAGCTGTTTGTCACTATACCCCTGGTATCATACTAGCACTGACACAGGTGTAAACAATTCCCCAGAATCCATCAAACAAAATGGACATGCAGGCTTACAGATGCCCTAGGGGGGTAGCCTAGTATGAATCCATTATGATACAGATTGTACAGGACACTACAGATAACCCCAAGGCTGTTGCAAATGATGGTAGTAAGCATGTTGTTTATTCCTGGATATGCTCCGGATCACACCGATATTACAAACAACATACCAGACACACACAGGTATGGCCAACATACATCCTGACATGTGCAGTGCAAACCCCCCCCCCATAATGCCAAATACCTTCCCCAGCAGACTGCGCCTCCCTGACATTATGTCACCCTTACCACAGTGCGTACCCAAAGAGCAGTGTACAACAACAGTGGGTGTTCTCAACAAAGGTGTCTCCTGAATGGATAGGAAAACAACCACCACAGAATCATGAGAGGTTTGGTCTGCACAGCTATGGAAAGGACCAGCATGTACCACAGACATAATGATATTGTGGATCTATTGACACCCGACCCTACCCAGTGTGGGTTTACAAAGTGCAGACCCCACCCCTAAACATGTGTGACTCAGTTGAAACAGTACTTGAAGTCAGTGATGAGGGCAATGTGGTCCACACAGTGTAGCTGGACCTTGCAAAGCCTTCTGTACAATACCCTATGTGTTCCGTATAGATTTGCTCACCAGCTGATATATACACCCCAATGTCATGGGAGGGGTTGCAAACCAGACCAACGACAGAACTGACATGGTCAGACATGCAGCAGCCATGTCAGACTACAAACCACATATAACAGGCATCCCACAAAGCTTGGTCCTGGGACCTTCACCATCTGGTATATATGCCCCATAGGTACAGGCCAACAAGTAAGGACTGTGCTGGAACATGTTTGTAGAGGACAACAAGCCGCCTGACATATCTGATACACCAGCTGACACAAGCATCCCATAAAAGGGCCACATAGAAACAGACAGCTGGTGCCATAGCCATGTCAGCATGTTAAATGGTGAAAACAGTATAGTCAGCCTCTGTGGATAATCCAGTAAGTGACCACCAATTCCCACATAGGTGTCGACCCATGACATACCTAACATGTAATGCCAGAATGGGGGACACAAGGTGATAGATATCCTGCATTGGACAAAAATGTGGCTGTAGGGTTAACAGCAACAATCCATATACCAACCTAATCATGAGGGTTATGACATCTAGCTAAGGGAGGTCATTGTGGTTTTGCAGTTATCTTTCAGCAGCATTACAAATGACCACAACAGCGCCTGTGTGGTGTACCTCAGCAGATACATTCAGCAACTGTAAAGTCCACAACAGTACCTACACCAGGAGTATCAAAGAGCTGGAACACATGTAATGTGTCGCCTGATTAAACAGAATGCAGTTCCACACACTGCCATGCTGGCCACCCAGACACAAGCTGTGCCTGATGTAGAAAGCCATGTCCAAGCTGTCAGCAATGCACATGCCGTACCTTGTACAATGTGAATGGCAGGGAGATATGCACATGAGGGACCTGAACCCCAGCACTGACATACATAGGACAAGCTGTACTGCATTATCCATAACACAGAAGCCACCACCACGCATGAGTAAACTACCAGTACAGGTTATCCATAGAGTCACTCATTTATTCTACTCAACAGGGATCCTAACGAGTGGATGGGAGATGGTAGGTATACCCTGGGTATCAATGTTGTGTCACAGGTAGACAGAGGCACAGTATACAAAACAAGACATATGTCATGCCAAACTGCACTTATGATGTGTTGATGGACAAACACACTATCCAATAACCATTATAAATGGCCTTGGGCACATCGGTAGTGTTTGCCAATGTACACCCATGTTGTGGAATACACTACTGCAGTTGGTTGAGGCCGTTGTAAGTAGTTCACATCTGAACATAATGCAACATGGTCAGATAGGTTCATAGGTTCATACTAGGCTATCTGCCCCAAGGCAGTTCTAAGCCTAGTCCAGAGTCTGGTTGCGTACGCCACCCCTTATATGGAAACAGTACTGTGCCCATTAGTTTGACGTGCCTGTCTCCAGCAGTGACACAGTGACGATCCCCGTGCTAAACCTATGATTTCCCATCCACAGGTCAGGATACCTCTTGAACAGAGCCAGCAAGGTGCTGTGACTCACATGGACCGTGATTGTATTCCACAGCATAGGAGTCTCAGAGTGATAAATCCACCCTCCAACATGTCCAATGTACATCCCTGCTACGGTGGAAGTCACTTGCACTAGTGGTTCAGGTGGATCTGAAGATTTTGAGGTGGAGCATGTCCATTAATCCCTGGTTGGACATGCTTGCATGTCATGCACATGTCACCACTAAGCAGACAGTATGTGACTGAATAGAGCTGTAGTGTTTTCAATCTGGCAGCATATGACAGATGTTGGAGACCCTTTATCCTTTTGTTGGGGGACATTCAGGGTCTCCACACTTGCTGCAGATGTCAGGTGAGATACATCCAGATAAGGCAGTGTACCAGATCACCGGTCCGATAAGTGAAGAGTACAGGGGAACAATGACCCACTAGATCTGGATGTGGATCCCTTCCTGATCATGTGGACAATGTAGAAGGTCCTACTAGCCACTTTAGCAATGTGAGTGTCATCAGAACAGTGACTGTCAACCTGGGTCCCCAGGTCCATGATAACCTTCCCTGTGCTTAGAGGATTGCCACCTATATGGTAGCTTGGGGTTACCTTGCTTTCCCTGAAGGGTATGACTACACATGTTTTGCAAGTTGACTTCAGGCCATGGCTCTGGCACCAGCTATCAGTGTCCGTGAGCCCCTTCTGAAGGATATCCGTGTCTGATGCACTGTCCACTATGGCACCCAGTGTGCAGTCATCTGCAAACTTTGTCAGCCAAAGTCCTCCCATGTTGGACTGTACTTCTGAGAAGTAGATAACAAACAATAGGGGCCAAGGACTGAGCCCTGTGTGAGACCACATGTGACTGGCATGGTGTCTGACATAGTGCCAGCAACTCTAACCCTGTGGGTCCTGTCCATAAGACAGTTTGAAACCTGATCTTGTGACATATGGGTGTACATTTCTGTTGGTAGGGTTTCCTACAATACCTGAGTGGGGTATTGTGTTGAAAGGGTTTTCAAGGGCAAGGTAGGCTCTATGGACTGCCTTTCCCTCATCAATGGCCTTAGTTACTGTTTTGATAATGTCAACCAAGTACAAAAGGCATGACTTGCCCTTGATCAACACAAACTGGTACAGGTACAATGTCTGCATGTCCTCCATATCTTTCTTCATGAGCTCCATTATGATCCACTCCATAGCTTTGCAGACTACACTTGTTAAGCTTATGGGGCAGTAATTACCAGAGTCCATAGAGGCACTGCCTTTGTGCAGACATGCACAACTGGACCCTAAAGAGGCTGTTGTGCACAGTATGGAAATGGAAATCAGTGATAGGACTAAAGCCCAGGATAATGTCCACCACAGTGAAAGTACTGAACCACTACACTATACAGTACAACAGTGCTAGGTCAGTATGAATGGATGTTAACAATTGTATGCAAAGTATCCCATGCAAAAGCTGCAGGCACAGTATAATCCCTGTTGTGTTCACAGGAAGCATCTGGACAGTAACTACACAACATGTCACAGAACACACAACCTTAAACAGGAGTTATTTGTTGGAGTTCACACTCATCCACAACTGTGATGGGCTGCATAGTTCAACATATGGAAAGCTCACACTGGGCATGCTCACACACTTTGATAAATGAGACATCATTCACACAACATGCCATGGGAAGGCTGAAGTGGGCATGCTCACACACTTAGTTCAAATGTTCCTCTTAACAACTGTGAAAACACACCACAGGATGCACATTCCCCATTCCAAACAATGAAGATGTCAGCACCCTATAAGTAGATCAGTAGAAATGCTACCTCCCAGTAATCCGAATAGCGCGCTCTGCTAATGTGTCTGTCTCTAGTGTCATAACATAGTTAGGTAGGGGTTTGAATCCAGCAAGTGGCATGTGTGTGTGTGAATGGGGGTAAGTGTCTGTATAAGTGTGTATGAGAAGCACATCCCTTTTGGCAACTGTGGAAACACACCACAGGGAGCTCATTCCACTTTCTAAACACTGATGATGTCAGCACCCTATAAGTAGATCAACTGAAATGAAATCACCTAGAAATGTGAATAGCGCGCTCCGCTAATGCGTCCGTCTCTAGTATCATAACATAGTTTGGTAGGGGTTTGAATCCTGCTACGGGAATGTATGTGTGTTAGTATGAGTGGGGTTTGTGTGTGTGCATAATGCTGTGGAGGGAAGGTGCCTTTTGCCAACTGGGAGAACACACTACAGGGTGCAGATCCCTCTTCGTAAACACAGATGATGTCAGCACCCTCTAAGTACAGCATTGGAAACGATTGCTCCTACTAATGCAAATAGCACACTCTGCTAATGTGTCTGCCTTTAGAGTCATAACACATCTAGGTAGGGGTTTGGACCTTGCAAATGGAACGTATGCGTTTTACTGTGGGTGGGGTTGGTGTGTGTGCACAATGGCGGGGTGGGATGTCTTTTGCCAAATGGGGCTATGCACTGCAGGGTGCACATTTCCCTTAACAAACAGTGATGTTGACAGCACCCTGTACAAACAGAACAACAACACAGAAGGTGTTGTTACCAATGATGCATGTAAGGTTACACTTCAAGTAATGTCCACAAAACAAAGTAGGATAAACAAATGCTCCTTTTACTCTATCCAAACAACATGGCAACAGACAACTGACACTACTCAGTATAGTGCTACATGCCACTGTAACATGCAGATGTACCAGAATATACCTAGATAGTGTTTTGAAGCCTGAATGTGGCAAGTGTGTGGATGTGTTATGTTACTGTGTGTGCATTTCCGTATGGAAAACATGTTTGAGATATTGGCAATATTGTTGCAGACAGTTTAGGTGCAGATATCCCCCCCCCCCCATTCTCCTACACAAGTGGAATTAGTTATCACAGATGACTGTAACCTCCCTATCCTCTCACATGTCCAGGTGAGGGCCACCCTCAACATTGCAGGACACATAGCATCACTGTTACAGAATGGTATCCCTGGATGTGTGCTACATTCACCCCAGGAGGACATGGCACCACATTACAGACTGATATTACTCCTGGCCATACTACAGGATGTGTACCTGAAGAGTGCCATACATACACAGTGGTCCCACACCAATGAGGAGTAACCTCTACTGACCCTGGTATGTACTGCATCATATGCACAACTGGCCTTCTGTTCTAAGCTACGGAAGTGTCACGTATGGGCAACATGTACAGCAATATTACATATGTGTATATTTCAGGACTATGCACACAAAACCTATCTCATGGACAGAGCTATAGATAGTGAACTATGATACATTTGGAGGTGTCACAGTAAACACAGTATTAACCTGCTACTTTGCATTACCTGTGTTTGTGGCAGCTGTTGCTGTGTCAGTGGTGCTTGCTTGCTGCTTGCTGTTTGCTACTCATGGTTTTGCTGCTGGCTGTCTGTATATCTCTCTCTCTCTCTCTCTCTCTCTCTCTCTCTCTCTTTCTCATTAGGTTTGTGCAATGACTGTATTGCATGAGTGGAGTGTGGGTACTGAATGCTTTTGTAGGTATCTGCATAGGTCCATGTGATGGCCCCTGCACCAATTGTAAGGCAGCATTTGCTAATTGCATGCAGCCAGGTGTGTGTTGATTGCATGTCTCACTGTGATTTCAGGACACTGCTATAAAAAGGTATGTGAGATAGGCGTAGCCCTTTCAGATTGTAGGGTGGACGATGCTGGTATGCTGTTGACAGTGTTCTGTGAGTGTGAAGGTTAG
The DNA here is from genome assembly GCF_019279795.1 of Protopterus annectens. Taxonomy (NCBI): domain Eukaryota; kingdom Metazoa; phylum Chordata; order Ceratodontiformes; family Protopteridae; genus Protopterus; species Protopterus annectens. The sequence goes on along the minus strand of NC_056727.1, from coordinate 294,749,110 downwards.
TATGGGAATCCAGTGATTTGGCCATTAAAACTTTGCCTCACATGCTTTGGATGGTACATCTCCTATATTGCCTTTATACTAATTCCTACTATTGACTGTTATATTTATTTTAGCAGAGTGCTTTTGTATGGCTGTCATGGCTTAGTGGTAGGTCATACAGACTAATGTTACCAAGGTCCTGGGTTCGAGACTGGCAGTGGGAATTTATTTTTGTCTCCAGACTTTCAAAATGAGTACAAGACATGTCAATCAAAGTGCCATTAAGGCACTTTTAAGCACTTTAAACCAGGTCTGCACTCGTTAGCATGAATGAAGAAGGAGGCGTGCCCAGTATGGCCTGGCCTTGGCAAAGAGGCAACGATAGCACATATGCTTGGTCAGTAGGAACACTGGGACTGATACCCGCTCTGACTCACTCATACAGTAACAGGGATGCTTAACATGACACAACCTGCTTCCAAACGTACAGGGAGTGTAGTATGTGTATCCGACAGAGGTGGCCCTGCAGCACCACCTGAGGCATGAATGCCATGTGTTAAGTAATGTAATATCATGTACAATATGCACACCTGAGGACCCCAACTAACATCCATATCCACTCATATGACCCTGTGGAAACAGCTGCACATCATACAGTGATGTACATGTGCAAACACATGGAACAAGATACAAAATGAGGGTGACTAGCAATACATAGCATGGATAACCACACACCCATGTTTGTACCACAACAAGAAGCAACATGGAATAGCCATGGTCAAAGGCCAATGGCTAAAACCGACTACTACTATATAGCTTGCTGCAGACCACTGTCCTAATAGCAGGAACTGCCCAAGGCCTATGTTCACAGGTTCATACTAGACTATCTGCCCTAGGGCATTTATAAGCCTAGCCCAGAGTTTTGTGGCTTCTGCCACCCGTGCAAGTTGATGGATAATATGCCCATTATTTTGCTGTGCCTCTGTCAAGCAGTGATACTGAGGTTATCCCTGGGGTATACCTGCAATCTCCCATCCATTGGTCACAATCTCACTTGAACAAAGCCAGTGAGGTGCTCAGCCTCACATGTACCAGGATGTTGTTCCACAGCATATGGACTCGCTGGGTGAGGAATCTGTCCCTTCAGCACATCCTATTAATATCTGTGTTGAGGTTTAGGTCTCCTGCCCTTGTAGTTCTGATGGATGTACAGGTCTTGAGGTGAAGCATGTTCATTAATCCTGGGTTGGACATAGTCTTGTATGTCAGGCACAGGTCACCTCTGAGCAGACAGTAAGCGACTGAATACAGCTGGAATTCCTTCAATCTGGCAGCATATGACAGCTGTTGTGGTTCCTTGATCCTTTAGGTGGGGGACAGTCAGGGTGTCTCCAATTGCTGCAGATGTTGGGTGAGATACAGCCAGAATAGGGCATTTGACTTGATCACCGGTCTGATAACTGAAGAGTACAGGGGAACAATGACCCACTAGATCTGGATGTGAATCCCATCCTTATCAGGTGGGCAATGTAGAAGGTCTTCCTAGCCACTTTAGCAATGTGAGTCTGAGAAGAATGGCGACTGTCAACCTGGGTCCCCAGGTCCGTGATAACCTCCTCTGTGCTTAGAGGATTGCCACCAATATGGTAGCTTGGGGTCACCTTGCTTTTCCTGAAGGGTATGTCTACACATGTTGTGCACTCTGACTTCAGGCCATGGCCCTGGCACCAGCTATCAGTTACTGTGAGTCCCTTCTGAAGGATATCTGTGTGTGATGCACTGTCCACTATGGTGCCCAGTGTGCACTCATCTGCTAACATTGTCATCCAAAGTCCTCCCATGTTGGCCTGTTCTCATGGGAAGTACATGACAAACAATGGTGGCCAAGGACTGAGCCCTGTGTGACACCACCTGTGACCAGCCTGGAGTCTAACATAGTGCCAGCAACTGTAACCCTGTGGGTCCGTCCTTAAGCCAGTTTGCAACCCATCTTGTGACATATGGGTTTACATTTCAGTTGTGAGGGCTTTCCACAATACCTGAGTGGGGTATTGTGTTGAAAGTGTTAGCAAGGCCAAGGTAGGTTGTATGGACTGCCTTTCCCCAACAATGGCCTAAGTGACCAATTTGAAGATGTCAACCCAGTACAAAAGGCATGATCTGCCCTGACCAAGCCAAAATGGGATGGGTACAATGTCTGCATGTCCCCTATATCTTTGTTTATGAGCTCAATTATGATCCTCTCCATAGATTTGCAGACTACACTTGTTAAGCTTATGGGGCAGCAATTAACAGGGTCTGTAGAGGCACTGCCTTTGTGCAGATGTGCACAACTGGACCTTAACCAGCCTGTTGTGCACACTATGGAAATGTAAATCAGTGATAGGACTGAAGCCCAGGATACTGACCGCCACAGTGAAAGTACTGAAACACTACACTAGACAGTGCTACAGTGTTAGGTCAGTATGAACGGATGTTGACAATTGTGTGCAAAGTATCCCATGCAAAACCTGCAGGCACAGTATACTCCCAGTTTTGTTCACACAAAAGCATTCGACAGTAACTACACAACATGGCACAGAACACACAACCATAAACCGGAGGTATTTGTTGAAGGTCACACTCATCCACAAATGTGATGGGCTGCAGAGTTCAACATATGTAAAGCCCACACTGGGCATGCTCACACACAGATAAATGAGACATCTTTCACACAACATGCCACAGGAAGGCTGAACTGGGCATGCTCACACTTGGTCCAAATGTTACCCCTAGCAAATGTGAAAACACACCAGAGGATGGTCGTCCCCCTTTCTAGACACTGATCATGTAAGCACCCTATAAGTATATTGGAGACAAGGATTCTCTCAGTAATCCGAATAGCGCCGTGCTAATGCGTCCGTCTCTAGTGTCATAACATAGTTAGGTAGGGGTTTGAATCCAGCAGGTGGCAAGTGTGTGTGAAGGGGGGTAAGTGTGTGTGTAAGTGTGTATGAAAGAAACATCCCTTTTGGCAACTGGGAAAACACACCACAGGATGATCATTCCACTTTCTAGACTCTGATGATGTCAGCACCCTATAAGTATATTGGAGGAAAGGATTCTTTCAGTAATCCGAATAGCGCGCCGTGCTAATGCGTCCGTCTCTAGTGTCATAACCTAGTTAGGTAGGGGTTTGAATCCAGCAGGTGGCAAGTGTGTGTGAAGGGGGGTAAGTGTGTATGAAAGAAACATTCCTTTTGGCAACTGGGAAAACACACCACAGGATGATCATTCCACTTTCTAAACTCTGATGATGTCAGCACCCTATAAGTATATCAGGGGAAAGGACTTTCCCCAGTAATGCGAATAGCGCGCTGCGCTAATGCGTCCGTCTCTAGTGTCTTAACATAGTTAGGTAGGGGTTTGAATCCGGCAGATGACAAGTGTGTGGGTATGAAAGAAACATCCCTTTTGGCAACTGGGAAAACACACCACAGGATGATCATTCCACTTTCTAAACTCTGATGATGTCAGCACCCTACAAGTATATCAGGGGAAAGGACATTCCCCAGTAATGCGAATAGCGTGCTGTGCTAATGCATCCGTCTCTAGTGTCATAACATAGTTAGGTAGGGGTTTGAATCCAGCAGGTGGCAAGTGTGTGTGAAGGGGGTAAGTGTGTATGAAACATCCCTTTTGGCAACTGGGAAAACACACCACAGGATGATCATTCCACTTTCTAAACTCTGATGATGTCAGCACCCTACAAGTATATCAGGGGAAAGGACATTCCCCAGTAATGCGAATAGCGTGCTGTGCTAATGCGTCCGTCTCTAGTGTCATAACATAGTTAGGTAGGGGTTTGAATCCAGCAGGTGGCAAGTGTGTGTGAAGGGGGGTAAGTGTGTATGAAAAAAACATCCCTTTTGGCAACTGGGAAAACACACCACAGGATGATCATTCCACTTTCTAAACTCTGATGATGTCAGCACCCTACAAGTATATCAGGGGAAAAGACATTCCCCAGTAATGCGAATAGCGTGCTGTGCTAATGCGTCCGTCTCTAGTGTCATAACATAGTTAGGTAGGGGTTTGAATCCAGCAGGTGGTAAGTGTGTGTGAAGGGGGGTAAGTGTGTATGAAAAAAACATCCCTTTTGGCAACTGGGAAAACACACCACAGGATGATCATTCCACTTTCTAAACTCTGATGATGTCAGCACCCTACAAGTATATCAGGGGAGAGGACATTCCCCAGTAATGCGAATAGCGCGCTGTGCTAATGCATCCGTCTCTAGTGTCATAACATAGTTAGGTAGGGGTTTGAATCCAGCAGGTGGCAAGTGTGTGTGAAGGGGGGTAAGTCTGTATGAAAGAAACATCCCTTTTGGTAACTGGGAAAACATACTACAGGATGCACATACCCATTTCTAAACAATATCACAATTATGTATGGCTTTTGATTACAGACATGCCATGTGTGTTGTGCACACACAGAATGCCCATGTGTGTGGGTTGTCCCTCACAATAATGCATGACATTGATTACACCGGTTATGGCAATGAACACATGATGTATGTGTGTGCCAAATACACATATGTACCTGAGACTTTCAATGTTTACCATGTGTGATGCCTGCCACATGTGAATACATGGTATATGCACAGGGTAACATTATGACCGTGGTCTTCTGTGCAGATGCTGCATATGGGATGTGTATATACAGTGTGAGATGTAGATGCTATCAGCCTAGTAGTGAGGGATGCACACCTGGTCTGGGGCATAAAGTCTACATGTTGTTAATGTACAGGAGCTGCATGTTCTCACCTTTTGTGGGAGTGGTAAGACAGTATTCCATAGCAATGCAGTGACTGCATGCTAAGAACCATTCAGCTATGGTGTTGTAGATACACTTATTCATTAGCATTCAGTAATTTGTCGGAATCCCTGGTGAGGTCCTGATGCCAGCCGAGGTCAGGGGTCTACCAGCCTGTGTCACTTGCTCAGTGATCCCTTCCATGTTCCCTATCACGTATCCCAGTGAGCGACATGCCACATCAGCTGTGGTGGCATGGACAATGACTGAGTCATATGTGTCCATGCATCAGACTGACTTGTATGTTGCTGTTACAGTTTGACCATGTGTTTCCATCTCATTCATGTGGTGTACATCAATGGGTAGGGGATAGGGTTGACTGTGTACATGTGGCAGCTGTGACATTACTACATGACACACATATTCCACAACTGTGCCATAGAGGTGACTGACAACTGACCTTTGCACATGCTACCGGAGTATTGAGATTACATTGGTGATTGACAGCACATAGGGCCAATGGTGAAAAAGAGACATAGGTCCATAGGTTCGTACAGGGATATCTGCCCAGGGCATGTATCCACCTAGCCAGAATGTGCGTGCCTTTCAACATGCATTGTGAATGTGTCTTGCTATGCCCTTTTCCAAGGTTAGTATACTGTGCCTCTTTCTCACAGTGACACATAAGTGATACCCAGCGTAACCCTACAATGTCACATCCAGTCATTACTATCGCTCTTGAAGATAGTCACTGAGTCAGTCCACCTAACCTCTATTGGGATAATAATCAGGAATGAAGGGTGCCTCTGAGTTGTGAATGTGCCCCTCCACCATGTCCTATGTATATCACTCCTGAAGTTCAAGTATTACCAGTGTGTATCCTGGTGGGATCTGGATATTCTGGGATGCAGCATGGCCATTACATGAGGGTATGACCTGGCCTTCTATGTCAGGCACAGATTGCCTATGAAGAGGCAGTATGTCACTGAGTACAGCTGCTGCTACTTTAACCAGTCAGTATGTGGCATCTGTTTGAGCACTTTGATCCCCTTGTCGAGGTAGATATGTGTTAGCCCCAGTTGGTGCAGGTGTCTGGTAAGGTGCATGCTGACAGGTTCATCATAGTCAATTATGGGCATGATGAGGGATGAGTAAAGGGGCACAATGTCCTCCCCTGGCCTACATGTGGATCCCATGATGATGTGGCCCACATCACATGCTTACCTAACCACTTTGTCCATGTTGTTGTCAAATGGTAGAATGCTATCAATCTGTGTACCCCAAGGCCCATAATTCCTTGGTCTGCACTTACTGGATTAAGACATATGTGGTACATTGTGGTCATTTAGTGTTTGACAAAGGGGATGACTAGACTCTTTCTGTCATTCACGTTGAGGCCATGGCTGTGGCACAAGTCATGTGTTTGCAAGAGTCCCTTTTGGAGGATGCGTGTGTTAGCTGTTGAGTTGATTATGGTGTTGAGTCTGCAGTCACCTGTGACTTGCTGAGCCACAGTACTTCCATGTTGGCCTGTACCTGTGACAAATATATAATGAACATGACAGCCCCTAGGGCTTTGCCTTGTGGGACACCACTTGTACCAGGTTGGAGGCTGACATGGCTCCAGCAATTCTACCATGTGTGTTCTGCCCTTGAGCCACTGTGCAATACCCATAGTGACATAGGGGTTAATATGTACACTGGTGAGCTTCGCTAGAATGCACAAGTGGGGTATTGTAGCCAAGGCTTATGCAAGGTCCAGGTAGGCTGTGTGGACCTCCTACCCCTTGACAGTGGCCTTGGTGACTGTTTCAAACAAAGCAAACAGGTTTGATAGGCAGGATTTGCCATTGACAAAGCCAAACTGTGTATGGTGACATGTCTGTAGGTCCACAATATCTAGATATGTGAGGTTCTTGATGATTCTTGCCATAGCTTTGCAGACAAAGCTAGTCAGACATATGGGGCGAGTAGTGTCCAGGATCCGTGACGGCACCACCTGCATGTTGAGGGACCACTGTTGCTGTATGCCACTCTCTGGCCACATATCATGTCTTAAGGCTGGGATTGAACAGTGGTGTTATGTCTGGGTGTAGCTCTTCTTGTGGTTCATGTAGGACACAGCCTGGGACACTGTCTGGTCCCATTGATGCAGTGTTTACTGCTTTGGGAAGGGCATCTCTTACCTGAGCATCTGTGATGTCAGGGGGGGAAGCACTGTGATGCGAGACATATGTTCCCTTTGGTGTGGTGGGGTGAGAAGGCAGCATTGAACCTGTCCACTAGGATGATGGCAATGTCTGTGTGTTTTATATTTTGTGTGACATATTGTATTACCTCTGAGCATATCTGGGTAGTACCACCCAGGTTACTAACATAACTACAGGCAGCCTTGTGATTATCCTCAGTGGCTTGTGGAATCCTCTCTCAAAGATGGCCTTAGACAATCATATGGGTGCCTGTAGTTGTCTTCCAATACTCCTCAGTGGTGCCTTCACATTTTGGGAGGTTGTTGTATCATGTAGTGGCGCCATCCTTCTATTGTATAGTGTGTTTATGGCTGGTGTCCGCGCCCAGGACATCTGCCTTTGGAGAATTGGGTCATGCTCATATGTGTCTTCATGATCCATGCATTCCTGAATGTGTCCACAGAATGCCTCTATACAGGTATCTGCAGTCTGGTCCATATTTTCAACAGGCCTAGGGCCTTTGAAGGTTTCCACATCATTTATGAGGGGTGTGCAGTTGCTTGACATGAGCTGTTGACAGACGTGCCGCCCTCCAGACAGAGCAAGGGAGGGTCACAGTCAGCTACCTGTTGGGACGCACCTCCCTGGACCACATGGAAAGAGACACAGAGGAGCTCTTACAGCACCCTCTCAAACTCAGGTCTCCCACACAGCCTTCATGCTGACACAGGAGAGTTTAGATTACTCTGCAGACACCATCATACTGGGTGATGCCAGCTACCCGAACAGACTGTGTACATTACACAGGCCACAATACCCAAGCTCTAAGATTCCCATTGATCAGACATTCTTTGGCTATGGAACAGGTAACCAACCTTCCCACAAGAGGGGCAGTTATACTACAGCTGATCTTTACAAACATGAGTAAAAACTAATCACCACTGGGAGTATATCCCTCATTGTTGCAATCAAACCATATACTAATCACACTGGTGTTCTGGATCCCCCACATATGCAAACCTCCAACACATCGATGTGTGTGTGTGGAAAATGTCCCTATTAGCAACCGTGACAGTATCGTACAGGATGCAGATCCCCCTTTTGAAATAGTGATGATGTCAGGACTGTATAACTATATCACCTGTAGTAAAGTCCTCCAGTAGTTTGCATAGCGTGCTCTGCTAATGTGTCTTTCTTCAGTGTCATAACGTAGTTAGGTGGGGGTTTGAATCCTGCCAAGGGAATGTATGAGTGTGGTTTATGTGTGTGCACTATGCTGGGAGGGTTAACTGCCTTTTGCCAACTGGGAGAACACACTACAGGGTGCACATCCCTCCTCCTACACACAGATGATGTCAGCACCCTCTAAGTACAGCATTAGTAAAGGTTTCTCCAACTACTGCAAATAGCACACTCTGCTAATGTGTCTGTTTCTACTGTCATTGCACAGTTAGGTGTGGGTTTGAACCTTGCAAATGGAAAGTATGTGTTTTACTGTTGGTGGGGTTAGTGTGTGTGCACAATGATGGGGTGGGATGTGGCTTTTGCCACATGGGGCTATGCACTGCAGGGTGGTCATTACCCTTAACAAGCAGTGATGTTGATAGCACCCTATACAAACAAAACTACAAAACAGAAGGTGTTGGTACTGATAACACATGTAAGGTAACACTTGTTCAAGTAATGTCCACAAAACGGAGTGGGATAATAAAACATTTCTTTTATTCTATACAGACAACATGACTACAGACAACTAAGTGCCAGTACTCAGTATAGTGTTACATGCTACTTGAACATGCACATGTACCCGAATATACCTAGATAGTGTTCTGAAGCCTGAATGTGGCAAGTGTGTGGATGTGGGATGTGTCTGTGTGTGCATTTCCGTATGGGAAGCATGTTTGCTGTGGCAATCAGGGTACTACAGTACCTGATGCACATTACATCTTCCAAATGATGAGGTTGCCTGCACCCTGTGAGTACAGGTAGAGAAGGGGATGCCAGTAGTAAACAACATAGTGCACTTCTGAAATGTGTACCTGTCATGTATCAACAGCTACTCATGTAGGGTGATAAATAATGGGAATGGCAGGTGAGCGTGTGCATGTGTGTGGGTAGCAGGGTGTGTATAAATGCATGTGTGACAGAACAGATACATGTAGCTGAATCTATATAACAGCACAAGATGCACATTGCCATAGTCAATGTTAGCATGTGATGGTGTGCAGCAGGTACACTTTGTTAAGTAGTATGGGTGCAGATAACAATTGAGGACATTCATACAGTTACTGCAGCAGGACTGATGGGATATACACACATTTATACTGCAACACACAACAGTTACCAACATGTTACTACTTATACACATCTATGTAGTCACCCTGTGCATCAGCAACGTGTTTACCTTTACCTGCACCGATGTTGTAGTATGCAGGAGGTGGCACAGTGTCATCATATGCACAGGGTGTGGGTTAGATATGCCCAAGCCGGCCACTGGTAACACCAATTGACATGTGTGTGTATGTGTGTTTGTGAGGGGCAGCAGTACAGGGTAGATTCACATGATGGAAAGGCATCTGTTGTCTGCAGTGTTAAGATGCTTCACATTCACCAAATTCACAGATATTGCCAACAATTTTGCAGACAGTTTAGGTGCAGGTACCCCCCCCCCATTGTCCTACACACGTGTTATTAGTTATCCCAGATTACTGTAACCTCCCTATCCTCTCACATGTCCAGGTGAGAGCCACCCTCATCATTGCAGAACACATATCATCACTGTTACGGAATGGTATCCCTGGATGTGTGCTACATTCACCCCTGGAGGACATAGCACCACATGACAGACTGATATTAATCCATGGCCATACTACAGGATATGTACCTGAACAGTGCCATACATACACAGTGGTCCCACACCAATGAGGAGGAACCTCTACTGACCCTGGGAACTACTGCATCATATGCACAACTGGCCTTGTGTTCTAAGCTATGGAAGTGTTAGTTATGGCCCACATGTACAACAATATTACATATGTTTATATTTCATGACTATCTACACACAACCTATCTCATGGACATACCTATTGATAGTGAACTGTGATACATTTGGAGGTGTCACAGTATACACAGGATTAACCTGCTACTTTGCATTACCTGTGTTTGTGGCAGCTTTTGGTGAGTCAGTCGTGCTGCTTGTATTTTGCTGCTGTTGCTGCTGCTGCTGCTGTTTTGCTGCTGGCTGTCAGTATATTTTGTTTTCTCTCTGTCTGTCTCTCTCTCTCTTTCTCATTCGGTTAGTGCAATGACTGTATTGCATGAGTGGAGTGTGGGTACTGAATACTTTTGTAGGTATCTGCATAGATCCATGTGATGGCCTCTGCACCAATTGTAAGGCAGCATTTGCTAATTGCAAGCAGCTGGGTGTGTACTAATTGCATGTCTCACTGTGATTTCAGGACACTGCTATAAAAGGGTATGTGAGATAGGCGTTGCCCTTTCAGATTGTAGGGCGTGGACCATGCTGGTATGCTGTTGACAGTGTTCTGTGAGTGTGAAGGTTAGTACATCTCCCATGCTTCATGCTGTGTTGTAGATTCAGGTTGCTGCATTTATCTTGCCTGTTCCCTGTAGTGAGTGTGTATGCATACTGACACCTACAACTATATGTCATATGTATTGCTATATGAATATATATATATATATATCTGTGTACATATACATACTTTCATATATGTACATTAGCTGACATTATTGGGTACAAGCTAACAATTAGCAGGGCTGTTTCCATTAACACTACTCTAGTATGGGAATCCAGTAATTGGGACTATAAAAGTCTGCCTGACATGCTTTGGGTAGTAGACATACTATATTGCCTTTATCTTCATTCCTACTATTACATGTTCCACTTATTTAGCACTATATTCCTGTATGAGAGTCATGGCTTAGTGGTAGGTCATACAGACTAGTGTTACAATGGTCTTGTGGTAGGGCCTACTAGTATGCTCATATTCTGCTTTTGAGTTGAGTATAGGGCCTATCAATCACAGTGCTAGAGGCACCTTTAAGCAGTTAAAGGGCTTAGTAGGTCTCACAGGAGCCAGGCTGTGTTGCAGATTCTGGTTGCTGCATATATCTTCACTGTTTCCTGTAGTGAGTGTGTATGGCTACTGAGACCTACGATTATATTTCATATGTATTAATATATATTTATATATATGTATGTGTTGATATACATACCTTCACATATGTACATTACCTTACATTATTATGTACAAGCTAACAGGTAGCAGGGCTGTTTCTGCTCACACTGAACTAGTATGGGAATCCAGTAATTTGGCCATTAAAACTCTACCAAACATGCTTTGGATAGTACATCTCCTATATTGCCTTTATACTGATTCCTACTATTACATGTTATATTTATTTTAGCAGTGTGCTCTTCCAAAGCAGGCATGGCTTAGTGGTCGGTCAAACAGACTGATGTTACCTAGGTCCTGGTTTCAAGACTGACAGTGGGAATTTTTTACTTTGCAAACTTTCAAACTGAGTACAGGACCTGTCAATCAAAGTGTTGAGGCCACCTGTAAGCAGTTAGAAGGGTAAGTAGGTCACACAGGGGTCAGGCTGTGTTGCAGATTCAGGTTGCAGCAATTATGTTAACTTTTTCCTGTAGTGAGTGTGTATGGCTACTGAGACCTACGATTATATTTCATATGTATTAATATATATTTATATATATGTATGTGTAGATATACATACCTTCACATATGTACATTACCTTACATTATTATGTACAAGCTAACAGGTAGCAGTGCTGTTTCTGCTCACACTGAACTAGTATGGGAATCCAGTAATTTGGCCATTAAAACTCTACCAAACATGCTTTGGATAGTACATCTCCTATATTACCTTTATACTGATTCCTACTATTACATGTTATATTTATTTTAGCAGTGTGCTCTTGTAAAGCAGGCATGGCTTAGTGGTAGGTCATACGGACTAATGTTACCAAGGTACTGGGTTCGAGACTCACAATGGGAATTTATTTTTCTTAGCAAACTTTCGAACTGAGTACAGGACCTGTCAATCAAAGTGCCATAAAGGCACTTTTAAGCACTTTAAACCAGGTCTGCGCTTGTTTGCGGAGCTCACGCATGCGCACTGGCGGTGAGCTCCGCTAACACAAGTGCACACCCGCGCTATTTTATTTGAAAGAAAAGAAAAAGGGGTGACAGGAAAGTGGTGAAAAGGGGTCACAAAGAGGGTAAGACAGTAGGGAAAGAAGCGTGGGATTTGCAGGAAGGGTGTAGGTAAGGCCCATAGATGCCCATGTCTTTTGCAGCAACAGCTGTATATTTCTATGTATTTTGGTGAGACATTTGAAACCTTCCACCTCTGAGAGAGGTGTCAGGACAACATTAATATTTGTTGTTCAGCCAATTGTAATTAACAGTTTAGATGTCCAGCGGACATGTCTGCGACATGGACAGCTATGTATGGGGCGTAATTTTTGTGGGACAGAGTGCCCTTTTTTTTTTACGGGTGAGAGTGGTATGACAGGTGAAGGAAGTCGGTAAAGCTGGGGAGGTAGGTTGGGTAGGTTAACAGACAAGACAGACAAGACGCATACAGGGACGGTGTATGACACACGTGGGGGTTACACAATTGACGGGACGGAGGTGGGGATATCCGAGATGCACGAGCCCACAGATGGCAACAGTGGAACTGATATCCCCACCCATAGGCAGTTGCCACTGTTCCTTCACAGCCCAGGACGGGGCTGTGCTGGGGCTGTGTAGGGGGCACGGCCAGGGCCGTTAGCTGTGCCACACGAGCCTCGAGCTGGCGTGGGGTCCAAGAACAGTGTCTTGGATCTCCCTACGCACCACAGACCGGACACCGGAGGGTGAGTGGGCGAACCCCTCCGCCACACTTGCAGAGGGGACAGGCCCCCTCCCCTGCGGCGCTCCCACCGGAGGGTGGCACAGGGCCACCGGAGGTGGGTCGGCCTGGGCACTAGTGCCAGGTGCAGTCACCAGCTGAGGTGGGAGAGGTGGGTCCGCTGGGACCTGCCTTCCCAAGCGTTCTAGGTTTGTGAGTAGTTATGTTAGTTTGGGTTAGTGGCATTTTATTCCATTCAGATTAGTTGTAACAGCATGCATTGGTATTCCCATCAAACAAACACCCAGATATGGACACCATTGAACAAGGGGCATATCAATATCACATGCATTATTTGAACAGCAAAACACAGTCAAACGACATGCAGGGTTGATTAATGGCAACAGGCTTGACAAGCCTTATCTGCAAAGCCATGGAGAGGATCATAATGGAACTCATAAATAAAGACATAGGGAACTTGCAGACTTTGGATCCAACTCAGTTTGGCTTTGTCAAAGGCAGATCCTGCCTCTTAAACTTGGTTGACTTTTTCGAGACAGTCACCAAGGCCATTGATGAGGGAAAGGCAGTCCATACAGCCTACCTCGACCTGGCAAAGGCCTTCGACACAATACCCCACTCAGGTATCATCGAAAAACTCATCAGCTTGAATGTAAACCCATACATCACAAGATGGGTTGCAAACTGGCTAAGTGACAGAACCCACAGGGTCAGAGTTGCTGGAGCCATGTCAGACTCAAAGCCTGTCACAAGTGGTGTCCCACAGGGCTCAGTCCTGGGTCCACTCTTGTTCGGCATCTACTTTTCTGAAGTACAAGCAAACACAGGAGAGTTATGGCTGACAAAGTTTGCAGATGACTGCAAACTGGGCGCCATAGTCGAAAACACATCTGACACAGATATCCTCCAGAAGGGCCTCACAGAAATGGATAACTGGTGCCAGAGCCATGGCCTGAAGTTAAACGCCAAAAATGCATAGTCATACCCTTTGGGAAAAACAAGGCTACCCCTAGCTACCATATAGGTGGCAATCCACTGAGCACAGAAAAAGTCATCAGAGATCTGGGGACCCAGGTTGACAGTAGCCTTCGCTTGACACTCATGTTGCTAAAGTAGTTAGGAAAACCTTCTATATCACCCACCTGATCATGAAGGGATTCACATCTAGATCAAGGAGGTCATCGTCCCCTGTACTCATCACTTATTAGACCTATGATTGAGTACAATGCCCGTTCGAATGTATCTGACCAGACACCTGCTGCAGCTTGAAAGGCCCCAAAAGTTCCTCACCAAAAGGATAAAGGGTCTCAAAATATGTCTTATGCTGCCCGACTGAAAGAACTCCAGCTCTATTCAGTCTCATACCGCTTGCTCAGAGGTGACCTGTGCCTGACATATAAGGCCATGTCAAACCCAGATTTGATGAATATGCTTCACCTCAAAAATCTAGATCCCTCAGAACCACAAGGGCGGAGACTTAAACCTTGACACGGTTATAAATAGAACGTGCTGGAGGGACAGATTCATCACCCAGAGACTCCTATGCTGTGGAACAAAATCCCGGTACATGTGAGGCAGAGCACCTCTCTGGTCTTGTTCAAGAGGAATCTTGACCAATGGATGGGAGATTGCAGATATACCCCAGGGATTACTTCAGCGTCACTGCTTGACAGAGGCACAGCAAAATGATAGGCATAGTTTTTATTCAAACTAAAGGGGTGGCGAAAGCCACATAACTATGGGCTAGGCTTATAAATGCCCTTGGGCAGATAGCCTAGTATGAACCTATGAACCTATGAACCTATGAACCTATTTGCAGGTATGAACAGGGCACATGCACGAACAGACATGCATATATGTTTGGAACGGACAAATGTCCATGATTAATGAAATGTTCACATACCATTATTTAGTGGATGTTGTTATATGGAATTACAGGGTTGGGTGGGGATAGAAAGTGATGACACATTCATATGTTAAACATTAATTCACATTTATCATAGATACACAATTAAGTTGAGGCTGATGTTTCAAAATAATCTTTATTTGACTGTCATGCTACACCTGTTACACATACATCACTATCCTACTTATTTTGAATTTGATCAGATACATCATCCTGCTACACTTTGATGACAGGACAGGGGACAACTATGGCTGTTTAGTCTGTCAGATAATCATTCATTCTATCTGCAAATTGTTTACTGTTATCACCATATACAGATTTTGAGCTAGACATTCAGATTCAGACACACTGAAATCAGTTTGGGATGTTAATTTGTACTTCCCACATGCATTTAGTTCTGTAAAACACACTGAGGCTTATATATTCAGGGGTTATTACTACTTTATTTATTCATACATGAGCATTTCTGTCACTCTCATACATTCTGCAACTTCACAGTTCAGGTTGGTACTTCTAGGCTTTGTTCACATATTAGACCTGTGGTGATTCAAACACTTTCCAACAGCCTCACTTCTGTCATGATTCAGCATTTCAACAGGGATATATCTCACATGTGACTACCTCAGATTCTGAAGCTGTACTCTTGAGACTATACTGCAGGTTACAGTATATTTAATTAATGATGGGACATCTGTATTACAGCACTGTTTAATTCTATCAATTATATTTCCAGTTACACTTGCATACTGATGAACTTGTTGCAGCCATACCTGCAGACGTTCAATTCCTGCTTGCACATTATATTACTTTTAATCAATACACTGCACTGTTCTGATACATGGTACATAATAATATTTATTTACAAGTACTGGGTGGGGTTACTAACCTGCATGGTGGCGCAGCCGCACCAGCCTTCTGGCGTGCATCTCGACATTCGCAGAGCGGACACCTGCAGCTGTAATACAAAGGGAATAATATTGGACTACACATCTCCATGGTATCAGCTGGTTGAAATCCTTACATACATGGGTAAAATGTGACTTACTCAGTAGTGGGGCGTTGGGCATTTGCCGGGCCTCCTGGATCCAACGGTTCAATTGGTCCTGCTTGCGTCTCTTCAGGTCCGCATGGTGGTGACGGACCTGCTCACCAGTGCGTGGAATGCCAGTAGCACTGGTCAGCTCACGAGCCAACTGGTCCCACGCCTCAGCCCTATATACTCCCCATGAGACCTGGCCCTGCATGAGTTGGGCCTCGTGATTATGGACAAGGAGCCAGACCATGTATCTGGACTCCTCAACGCCCCAACGCTGTGCTCGAAAGCAACGTCCCTCACCTACTCCACTCATGCTGACTGCAAGTCTGTTCTACAATCAGTTATGCTGTGTATTCCCGCCTATGGGGCTTATATATGCCGCTTTTCCCGCACATTTCTCTGATTGGCCATTTTGGAATTGTATCTACTTCACTGAAAATGCTTTCTCATGCTCCATTCTGGGTTTTATCCCATATATATGCTATTTCTGCTTTTCTAGGTATTGCTGTCATGGCTTGGTGGTTTAGTTCCTTGACTCTAGTGCATGGTATCCTGTGTTTGAATCTGCCAACTGCTTTTTGCTTTTCCTGACAGAAATGAGTTGAAGACCTGTCAATCAAACATGCCAAAAGCACTTTTAAGCACTTTAAACCTGTTCTGCGCCGTTTGCGGAGGTGACGATGCGCACTGGCAGTTAGCTTGTGGGGCGGCGCAAACGGTGTGCGCTGGGATAAATCTTAATTGGCTAGTGACACACATGTTCAGCTAATTGCACACAGTTTCAGCCTGTTTACCCGCTGCTTGGCAACGGGCACGCAGTTTGCAGCTTTTAAACACTACTGCCACGGGCACTCTGTCTCACGGCAGCTTAGCTATCAGTACATTTCTGACTATTTTTATTCTTATGTTACTTCAAAATATATGCTCTATTTCATTCCATTTTACAAAAGGGAATACATTTACATTTGTACAATACTGTCTGGGGCTTTTTAGTGCTTATTTACAAAAATAAAAAAAAGGTTGTTGTAGGGGCTCGAACCCTGCCTGCCTACTCATAGGGCGGGTACTCTACCACTAAGCTATTATTTCTTGGCTTACTTTGCATATTTAGTTCTTATATCCTTTTCCACTGACTGCTAACTGTGATTGCGCTAGTAGCACACCCAGCACACAGTAGCAAACATTTACGGGTTTAACAAAAAAAAAGGTTTTCATTTACTTTTATGACATCTCTTCACTTTATACACTGATGGCCAGTCGGGCATGTGTTGTATAGTGTGTTTATTCACATTTTCATGGCCTTTCTCGTGGCTGTTTACTTTCAGCCATTCTAGTTTTCCGGGGGCGTGTCCACTTGCAGAGCTTAGCCTACAGACACGCCCCCTACTCTCTTACACGGACCGTGTAAGAGTTACTAGTGTGATTCAGCATGCCTCATGCACCTCATGCATATGCATGACATGCTGACATCACACAGTTTAACTGCAGCCTCCGTGTAAGAGTTATAACTCTTACACGGAGGCTTCCTGAATCTGGCCCGATGTCTTTAAGGGGTCATTTGCATGTATCCCATGAGCTTCTATTGCAGGAGGTATAGGGTATCCCACAGTGAAAACTCTAGCTTGGCTAGGTTTTTGCTGTAGTTTTTATTAAAAGGTTAAATTTTCTCTTTCTTTCTTTTATAATATCCCCAGTCATTTACAGTTAATGATGGCTTGCTGTTTCTTTCCTTGCATTCGTAATACTTGTATATTATCTAATCCTGTACATTTTACATTAATTAAATGCATGTGCAATAGCTGCACAATGCTTTAGTATTCAGCTGAGCAGTATGCAAATGAATGCAAGACCCAAATGATCTCTCAATAAAGTTAAGAGCAATTGTTGTCACTTAATGAATGTTAACAAACATATCTCATGTCATTATTATCATCACTTAAGGACTGTTAATGGGCATACCTAGAAATCAGTTGAAATACAATAATAAACATATCTATTATGTACATTTTCAAGTCATCTTTCATTAACAGACATTACATCAAACATCAAGGGTAGATATAGCCACACATACACTATAATGATATAATTTTTCAGTTATTAAAGTGCAACTATATTTCTTGTGCAGTTAGTGGTTGTATTTTTTTCAACATATCGTACTATAATAAATGACTAGGATTCAATAAAAAGGGTGAACTGTATTATGCTTTAAGATCCAAGCATCCCCAGCCAGCCTTACACATCAGTAATATTGTTCTTCATGGTGAATTTTGCTCTTTCCCCACTAAAGTGAGATCTTGGATTTAGTATATTTAGTTAGGTATGGTGTGGGGGTCGCAGCCCATTTGTGGTGGGTTTAATTTGCTTCAGTTTACAGTTTTCGGTTATTTTGTTGTTACAGACGTGTAGTTACCTACCCAGAGTTTGTTCATTGGTGTTCCGGGTGTTCGTTCATGTGAAGTTTTGGCAATGTTGTCTCAGTCTTGTCAGATATGACATTGTGGCTTTTTGGTCTTCTTGAGTAGATTCATAGATATATATCAATATAGATAGATAGATAGATAGATAGATAGATATATGAATGTGTTTGTATAAATATATATATATATATATATATATATATATATATATATATATATATATATATATACACAATTCACCTAAAAGGACATTCAGTGGAATGGACTGATAGATAGAGATAACTAGATAGATAGATAGATAGATAGATAGATAGATAGATAGATAGATAGAGTGATTTAAGTGTGTGTGTGTGTGTGTGTGTGTGTGTGTGTGTGTGTGTGTATAGGTGTAGATATATGTGCATGTGTATGTGCATATATATATATATATATATATATATATATATATATATATATATATATATATATATATATATATACTTGAGATGGCAGGCATACAGGGATGTCGACCTTTAGAAGATCGAGCCCAGATGAATGAAACTTCACTAGATTGATGGACTAGAATGCCAATGT